>NC_134370.1:26943560-27246590 GCF_035582795.1 Mycteria americana
AAATTGAAAAGTTGGGCAGAAAAAGAAAAGTGAAATAAGTTACCAAAAATGTGGAAGTCTTTCCACTATACCTATTTTATTATTTTCACTTTAAGGAAATGAAAGAAAAATAAAGTGCATTTGTGAGACACACTAACAGTAGGTGACGTAAAAGGCAGGCCCATTTTGTTTTAATTATAGCTGTTTTGAAGGACTTTTTCTAATCAAATGCTGTAGCAAAACACACTGCTCAGAAATTCTCAACTGCTATGTCATTGGTTAGTAACAGTCCCTGGTTTTCATTTACTTGTAGCCATATCTTGTCAACAGTCAATAATAGGATAGGACACATTTATGAAAATTAAAAGAAATCATCCTTAAGGGCAAAGAGGGTTGGGAAGGAAAACTTTTTGTACCATTTTCATCAGACTTAAACCAATGAAGTGGGAAATTTAAGCCCTTCTGTTCAATAGGGGAAGGACTCCATGGTGCTTCTCAAAAGCAATGCCCTTTCAGGGACTGTTTTTAACTATTATTATCAGTTTCTCTGGAGATCATGCATCATTTTAATATTTCACATCATTAACATGCAGGAAACAGGCTTGGACCTGGAAATATAAGTAGCAGAAAGGACTTGCTATGAGGGTTTCAACCAGTATATAAGCAACTGCATATCAGAGCAATACATTTTGGAAAGAAAACATGCTGTTACTCTTCATTCCTTTTATACAGTCATTGTTACATTCATACCAAATACAATACTTATTTTCTTTTAAATAAAACAAAACATGGTTTATTAGTAGGGATGACTACTGACAAGATCAAAGACAAGACAGAAATGATTTTAAATGGTTCAGCCACACACATACCATTTCCTATAAAACTTCCATAAACATTAACAAAAAATGGGAATCATCAGAGAGACAGGGGGACCTTAAGAACAGCCTCTGGGTGGGTGTTAAATTCATTTGACACCTGTAGCACCTGCATAAGAACCAACTCATTTCTATTCATAGAAATGTTATGGATGTTGAATAGAACTGTTATTTGCAACTAGTGAAAATGTAAGTTGGGACGTAAAGGAAATTACTTCCCTACTTTCAATTGAATAATAAATGGACAAAAAGGAAGAACAGATGCTTCTACTTAGTATGATGACAATCCCTCAGCATTTGTAAAATGAATTAGTAAAAATAGCAGGGGAAGTTATCATGGACACAGAAATCAGACTACTTAAATAATTGACAAAATTATTTAAATGACTACCTAAATAACTGACAAAACAAGGCGTATATGAACTAGTCATTTTCTGATTTGTTAAGAGCAAAAGGAAAGCAAAATTTCTGTCAATTATTTATAAAGTAAATGAATACTTTTAAAAACTTTTTTTGGTTGCAATTGTTCTCAGAAGGCAATAGCCTTCCATTCTAATAAGGAAGGAATGTGCCTTAGATGTCTAAGCTTCTAGCAGTACCTTGCTTTCTGATCTCAAAAACTCAAAAAGTCCAGTCAAAATTTCTAGATTGTCTGGATCTGAGGTGTTACTTTGAGTTCACAAACAGTAATGGGAAATATTTCCAGCTGCAAAAATAAGCAAAGGAAACTGCAGATTATTCTCTACCTCAAATGTCAAGGAACAGCTCCTTTTTTTTAAAGCAAGCAGAACAAAGTATCCCTTGATCTTTGCTGATTTTTAACCATACAGTCTACCCAATCCTTGTATTCCACCCATCACTATAGCAGTTTTCCTTGTGACCTCAACGGTAACAAAAAGTAGATCTACGAGGGCATCTAGTGGATCTCTATGAGATAACAGCTGGTTAAGAAGATGATGAACTGGAGGTTTCTTGACCAGCAAATGGTAAAAAAAGGTCCCACTACGCTTAAGAATTGAAATGCTTACCGTGTCATTTCAATTCATCAAGTTCTCATGATCCACACTAGGAGTAAAATAACAGCAGCATTAAAGGACGACCAGACTGATTTGATCGCCTTTTAGCAATGCTGATTAGCATCATGAGACTGAAATATTCAAAGGACTTTCCCCAGCACAATTTCAGTTTCCTGAAAAATACAGCAGCATATCTTAAACTGTTTGTGAGAATTTATTTTCTCTTCACACAACAGGCAAAGCTATCTCTCCATTATTTAATTTTTACAGAACAACTTCAAGACCACCAAGTCAGCTTGTTCACTATCTTGCAATTTTTGCAATCAAAGGCAATTGGTTTGCTATAATTCATACGGTGCTGTTCTTTGTCAAAAGTGTAGAAATAGAAGGTGACCTGAGTGGATATTTTTCCCTATTTTAGTAGCTATAAGAATGACTCGTGGGTTTTGAAGTAATGGCACATTTATAGACCAATTCATTTTAATTTTCAAATCTGATCATAACCTTTCCTTCATTACCTTAAAGAAGACTCTCAGCCAGTGTACTTCCAAAGCTAACTGCATTTCTGAACAAACTGAAGCTATTGGGGAAATGGAAAAAAACAAGTCAAAGCTACATGACCTTTTCTTTTCTAATACTCTCTTAGCATGAAGAGCTCTTTTATTTGTTTATTTATTACTATTTAAACTAATTTCTCTGGTCCAGAAAGGCCTCAACATAGAAACATATTTAGAATAAATACATTGGTTCAAATAAATCCAAATTACTTGCAATATTTTGCCTCAAAGTCAATAGGATTCATCATTTTATCCATAGCAATTAGTTTCTCTCTGGTTTATTATTAAGTATTGATTCTTATCATGCTGACCTGTTTCACAATCTGCTTTTCCGTGCTGCCCCATCTTTCTGCTGTGTCATTCTATTGGCTGAAAATAGATCTTTGGAGAAATGTCTGGTCTCTGAATGCTTTCTACCACAACAGGATCTCAGTCCTTTAGTGTAGTTTGCAGGCACCACAATAAGATAAACAGTAAATAATTATAATCATAATGAAGGCCACCACAATTCCAAGATGGCTAGCACTTTATCATGCAACTCCAGAGGTGTCAATGTTTCCTTGATTCTTTGCAAGATCCTGTGGTGTGTACAGCTGAGAGGGGAGAAAAAAAGCTTCATCCTGATTAAGACCTGAAGTGTTATCACACAATAAATTCGGAATATCTGGTGAAATGTTGAAAAAGTCTCATAGCCTCCCTTATTTAGAATAGCTGCAGTTATATGGTATGGTTAGCAGCCTCAATCTGGTACAGTAATGCCTCACTGCAGCTATGAAATATTTGATCCCACTTGCTGTTTGAAAGAACAAGCCTATATAATCCCAGCACTGCCCTATAACCAGTACATTTCTTTGCAGTGCTTGTATTTCTAAGCAGCAAATTCTTTCCATGTCCCAAATGCCGTGATTATTTAAATTATCATGACTGTACACACTAAAAGTGGCTGATGAGAGCCTTCATTGATTCTGTACACTTTAAAGTGGCATGACTTAGACTGACATGAAGTGGTCTATAAAGTTTGTATCCTATATATAATAATAAAGTAACACTTTACAGCTTAGGTCCTGAAAAGTCAGTGTGGCCCTACTCATGTAATTAATTTCAAAACAAGCAAGCTGGGGAAAATAAACACTGTAGCTTGTTTCCTGTTGAAGATATCTGTAGGTTTACACATGAAAAGTTGGCCACATATTTAATTCATTGTCTGGCTTTACCCCCATCTCCTTTTTTTTTTTTTTTTTTTGCTGATGGGAAGAAAGGAGTTAGACAAGGACAGTAAAAGACTGCTGTGTTGTTCTTTGTGTCAGCTATGCATGGGAAAAGACAAAGTGCAAAAAAATTGAACACGGGTCTGACAATGAATTGCACTTAACCAGGCAAACAGTGCTATAGTGGTAATTACCCCAGCCTAACTGGTATCCCTAAAAATTCATGAGATATCTCTAGAATCATTTCAAGGAAATGCCATTGCCAAGATCTCATTTTCAAATAGGGATAAAAAACCAGCTTGGGGGGAAAAAAGGGGCAAAAAGGTGGAAGAGGGGAAAACTGCTGTATTTTCTTCAACGTCACCCTAATCTCCGTGGGTGTAAACGATGAGAAACTTGTGGGTATGACGTCACTGCTACATGCAACATAAATAAAGAAAAGAACCAAAATACTGAACAAAAATACTCTCTGCTAGAGAAAGACAGGTTGGACCGCACTCTGGGCTACAGGGAACCCATTTTTACTCACAATAGATCACTATCAGTGTGCAGTTAAAATATAGTAGGGGCCGTGTTCCAAGGCAGCAAGAGGAAAAATAAATCAAAAGTTTGTCAATTGTCATAGATTACAAGAAATTCCTTCAAACACATCAATGTACATATGATATGTCCCCTCTGGGGTTCAACCCCCACCGTTCACAGCAATCACTGTCACTGGAAAAAATATATAGAGAATTAGACCATAGCTGTTGCACAAAATGAAAGAAACAGGAGGAACAGGTCATCCAGTTTAGAGATTTCATCCCAACGTGGCTGCATTTTATATAAATATATACATGTATTTGCCCCCTTGCTGCAAAAACTACAGTTAAATGGAATAGGAAAGAGACTGAAAACATTAAAAAAAAATATTAACAATCTGTGAATAAAATTTCCACACAAGCATTTCTTTGGACAATGTGACATCGGCATTCATATGTTATTCAGGGAGTGGGATGGGAAAGGAGAAAGGGATGGCAAAGAAACTGCAAAAGGAAAGCAAGGTTACTTTAATTATCCCTGCCTTGTGGAAACGTACTGATCTGCCCTGAATTATTAATATTAGGCCTAACAGGTTTGGACAAAGGGCTATGTAGGTCAGACTCACGTTTAGACCCCAACAATGCCACAACCTAATGTTCAGACAGGATCTAAATTGATGTGTAACCTCCAATGTGTTATTTAAAGAATGTGGTTTTCAAGTGTCACAGGAAGCTGCATTAATTAATGCCACCATAATTAAGTTTTCCATGTAAAGATTTTCTTTTACATTTAATTCACCTGAATGTGTCGATATTTTTACATACAACCTTTCATTTCATCTTACATATTTTCTGCATTCAGCTGCCTCTAATTGCTATGTTACTCGCTAATCAAAATATATGTTTATCATACAGGACTACATATACGCATGTGTGACTATTTGCAGTGTCTTTGAAAATCGTATTGACATATTAGCTGTTGACAGATCAGTTGACAGTTTGCTAATTCAAGAGGGAAAGAGTTTTCTTAATTTATGCTTTGTTTTGGTTAGACTGCGTTTTTAAGACCAATGATTTGTGTAGCTTACAGATGGATAACACAGTTAAGATTTTCAAAAGTGATTAGTGATTTGAAAGCTAACGCTAAGACATTTTATGTGAATAATAGACTGCACTAAAGATTTAGCTTTAAAAAAACCCAGGTCCCATAAAAGGGATCTCAAGATTGTCATCAAAATTTGAGAGACCAAAAATCACTAATTACTGTTGAAATTTTTCATTTACATTTTTGCTGATTGACAGAACTTTAAAAGAAAAGCAATTGTATTATTCCTAATAGTAGTGAGCATGCTCCTATGGGGAAGCTGTTCTCAGCTGCCAGCTACCACGGTATCTGTGACCATATGTGAGTGTATGCAGGAAAGGAGAGGGGAGAGGGCAAATGGGGGAAGAGGGAGAGGGAAGACAATGAAAGGGAAATTTAAGATTTTTCTCTCACTGACCTTTTTTTTTCTTTTTCACCTGACTCAGAGGATTCCCTCCTTAGTGTTCAGTGCTCACTGCAGCAGCTCTGACAGCCGCCTCCTTCAGCCTCACTAACCCCATCATTTTGTTTCTTCATCTGTCCAACACCCTTTCATTTATTGGACTGATACGTGTGACCATGCCATTTGGAACATTTCCTAGTGCTACACACAGAAGTTGTCACTCTCATGTCTCCATGGCCCTACTGCTGGTAACACATCCATTGTGTTGGCTGAGTCACAGGATACTCTGTTTTCTCCCTGGTTTCCTAGTACTGAGGTCACATTGATTTTCATTAATGTATAATAAAGGGCTCTTGCCCTTTATACTGTGGATTCCTATCTTCTAACAGATTTCAATAAAAAGTGTAGATCTCAGATTAAAATGACAGATCTTTGGGAATTTTTTTTTTTTTTAATCAGCACATGTGTGAAAAGCATACACTATGTGAAGGAGGAGTAGAGTAGAAAATACAAATAAAATAGGTCTTTTTTGACAGAATCAGATAAAATTAAACAGGTAACATATTTCTCTTTAACTGTTGGGTAATTTGGAAAAAAGATTGGGTTTGGGAGTTACAGGCACCCCGAGGCATCTGTAACTGGCTTTACCAGAACTTACTCAGCAGCCTCATTGGTTTTGGCAGCAGTTCAAAGGTCACATTCTCACATGGATAAACTGTTCTTGAATAATTTTTTTCCAATATGTTAGGCAATGCATACATTCCTTCCACATCAGGCATGTTTTCCATGTGCTTTGCTCTCCTTGTGGCTACTGGGAGGATAAATACAATTTTCTGTCAGTGTTTCAGCTGCTTTCTCTCAATTATACTACTTTGTTCCACACTCCTGCTTTTTTTTTGGGGGGGAGGAGTTTCTTTAAAAACTCCAGTGACATATTTTTTCTTTTTAAAATCAACTTCAAGAATTCATCAATTTCAGGCACCCCTTAAAGGCAGAGAAGGTTCAGTTTACGCTTTCCTCCATCCTCTAAGACTATGACTGGATCCATAAATAAGAGAGTTTTTTCCCTTTTAAAAGTAATGGTAAAATAGACGTGATCAAACTCTTCTGAGATCTTTCAACATACCTAACCAGTACTTTTGAACTGAATGATCTTTTTCATGGCAGAATACCATGGAATGCCCGTAAATATTCAGATATCCATTGAGAAATGGATCCCTAAAATCATTTTGATATCAGTATTACAAATATGCATGGGTCAAACACATCTTTGGCCAAAATGTGATTGTGATAGTTCCTGCAAAAAATCCTTTCAAAGTATATATAGATAAAATGCTAATTTCTATATATTTATAAAAATACAGATGCAAAGTCTGATCTCAATTCCAAAACTCTATTATTTCTTCACGCAAAATTTACCAAACAATTTAAAGAGCAGACCTAAGAACTTAACTAAACCAAATATTAGCATTACAGCTATGGAATCTTCTAAAAGGATATATGCAAGAGGCACTAATATTTAATTTCTTCCAGACAATCCCTTCATCCAGTAAAACTGATCATTTATTTCCATAATGATTTATTTCAATAGTTATATGATGGAATATTATTCCCTAGTTTCTTCTTTTACAGAATCATGTTCAGCAAGATAGACAAAAGTTCTTTGCTTTACAGAAAACTATTGAAATTACTGGATTTCTGCATGGTATGAATGAGAGCAGAACTTCACTGTTAGCTCATTCTTAACTAGAAACCTCCACAATTAGATCTAGCTTGATTTAATTCTTCAGTTTTTGTTGGCTTTGGACCCTAATGGACTTTTTAATGAAGAAACAGGTGTGAGTGGTATGAAATGTAATTAAAATATATGGACTTCAAAAATGCAAATGGCACTTACTATGTTGCTGTGTATTTATTTCTTAGCTTTTCTGTACCACTGTGTAAAACATGTAAACGCATGTACAGATATTCTTCAAGGCTGAACAGTTCATGAAAAGGAGAGGAAGGGAGCGATAGAAATATTACTTACGCCGTTTGCAGCCACATTTTTTTATCCTTTTGGGATCCGTGATGTCATCATGACAGGCCTTGCAGTAAAAAAATGCCCTAGAGAGACAGAATGGAAAAACTGACACATTTCTTAATCCATACAAATGAAATTAGGCCCACATTTCCTCTTGTTGCAGTGCCAAATTAATGAAACATGCCAGCACTAATTTCCTTTAATCTTTGAAAAGGTTTAGACATTTAAAGTAGTAAATATTTGCTGCAAGATCATTAATTTCAAACATAAGACTCCAAATTAGTGTTTCTTTTAATATACATTTATTTGAAAATTAATTGGGAGAAAGGATGATAATTATGACACAGTGTATCAGTTCATTTCTCTTTCATCTTAGAAAAAAGAGCATCCAATGAATTTTGTCATTTATATATTTATTTATATATATATATATATATATATATATATATATATAAAAATATAAAATGAATTCTCTGTTCTTATCAAATATACCTGATTCTCTTTTTTTGTAAAGACCGTCTAAGCACCCTGGGACAATTTTTCAGCCTGGTCACAAGTAGGATTTAATTTTGGATACAATGAGAGATTGCAATGAGATTAATTGTGACACTAACATCAGATATGTTATTTACAAAAAAAAAACCCAGCCAAAACCAGAAAGGGAAAATCCTATCAAAATAAGTTCCTAAAGGAACATATAAATGAAAGAACTGAAGTAATCTTGATTCAGACTATTTTTTTTGTCTTTTATATCTGAACAGAGCAGAACCAAAATTTCAAACAAAAATATGCAATTAACAAGGTGAACCATCTACGTTTCCATTTAATGCTTTTGGTTATGAACTTCTGCTCTTGTATCAAATGGCTCACCACTAGGTAAAGCACAAGGAGAACTAAGGAAGTGAGAAAGGGTAAACATTTGACTTTATATAAGATTAAGAGAAAATTCCAATTTAATAAATACGCATCAGACTGCCCACAGGAGAGTTTAATCATGCCTGTCAAGTCAACATGTCACAGAAGACTGCTGTGACACATTTCATGAGGATCACACAGCTGGCCTCTAGCTGGACAGTTACAGTTTCCCAGGATTCTTGCTGGCATAACAAATTTAACATACTTTTTAACCTGCTGAAATTTCCCTGTACTTATCCGTATTCAGGATACGTCAGTTCCATGCCTATCTTCCCAACCCTCTCTCATTGCATACTTCTCAACGCAAATTGGCAGTAAGAACCACAGGTGCCACTTTGCAACCACCCATGGATTTTGCTGACACTACTGTTCATAGATTTAGGATGGTTGGATTGCTACAACAGTATGGAGGTCACTGGAACAGAACAATCTACAGACCAAAATATAAAAAGAAAAATAAACAATATTAATACACAGCCTCTGACAGTTCAGCTGGGATGATCACTACTAATTCTTTTTAGATTAATTAGACAGTGTCCACCACAGGTGGAACTATATTAAAGGAAATGTTCAGAAATATGAACTAGATACCTAATTCAAATAGTTACAAATTTATCTAAGTTATTTTACACTTCTGAATAAAGGCTCAGGTAAAGTGGCCCATCAGGAAAAAGGTAGCAGGTCTAGCATATGAGATATGGACCAGAGAATACAAATCTAAATTTGCAGTAAGACCTCACTGAATGTTATTAACACTTCTAAAATGAAGATAGCATGCAAGCTACTGATGGAAGATGTAAGTCCTAAATGTAGCAGACTTAATTTCTCTAAGAAACTTCCAGAAAGATTACTCTTTCAGACTGAAATTATCTTACTATTTCCAAGAAGCAAAATGTAAAATGAAAAAGCCTTCTCTGAGCATTTGTATACTTTGCTGCAGAAAGTTTCTGGTCTTCAAAATATTGACCTTCCAACAAAGAGAAAACAAACTGCCTCCAAGGAAATGAGAATAAAATATTTTTCAAACCATAAGCTGATGTTCATAAGCCAGGAGGAGAAAACTGCCTCCAATTTTTACAATCTCTCCCCAATCCAGCTGTAAGCCCCTGTACTGAACAATAATCTACTATCAGAAATATTCCCTCACAAAACTTCATGATACAAATTGGAGATAGGTCATTTCTACAGATCATGTTTCTGAAGTCCACTGCAGCACAAATGTCCTAAAGAATACCTTCAATCCTATGTGCAAAGTCAAGAGCAAATGCCTGAAGTGATTGCTGTAATAAAATTATCCTTCTATATAATTGGGTTGCATTAAGTGGATTTGAAGCATGTGGATTTCTGATGTTAGCACTAGCATGTAAATGGATAAAGAATAATAAAGATGCAATTCATATAGTTTGTATTATATTTAAACACTCAACATTCTACATGAAGCTATTTACCTAGACATAATTGTGTCTAGGTATAATTATTTCTAATGTGAAACTGTTGTTCTAAAAATGCACAAGTAGTTCTAGCAAGAAGAGTAACTGAACATTGCACGTTATATTTCATTGTGAAATACATACTTGATAAATATGAATAGGTTTAGCTTAAAGGAGCTGAAATTTCTCCATTAGCATGTAACACAAAACCAGAATAATTTAATTTGAATTTCAGGTATGTCACATGTTTAATTTTGCTTTATTAAAAAATCCTTTTTTTCCCCCTCCAAAATATCTCAATTTTAGAACATTTTTCTCACTCTGATTCATAGCTCGAAAGGGTGAAATCAACACTTTACATAATTGGTTTTGTTAGTTGAAACACATCTGATAATCATTTGCTTTGCACAGAACAGCTAAGAAACGTGGTAAGGGAGGCAGCATGTTTCTAAACAAAGCCTTCTGCAAAAAGCAAGGCAGAAGTGGGAGTTTTGTTTCAGCTTGCTATTAGATAAAACGTGCTAGATGAATGATGTGTAAATTTTCTCTAAACACATTAATAACAGTCAACTTTTTCCTGTTAAAAATGTTATGCCAGGTAATTTTTACTTACAGTCTGAAATAATTTCATAGAAGAGTGTAAAATGCCTTAAAAATGAAAAAAAGCTAGCATCTCAGTAAAGGAATGTGAAGACAGTTCTGTATATTCAAATGCAGAAAAGCACTGGAAAGGAAAAGAACTATACGCTGAAAAGCAGCGTACCTGAGGCAATGCTGGATGCAAATACTCCAAAGATGGTGCTAGAAATATGAGAGGACAGGAGCACTGCTGTTCTGTTCTGTATGCTTCACCTAGCCAAAAATTATCTTAGCTATTTCAACGAAAATAGAATTCAAGTTCTCAGTGATGTCACTGTTTTGATGTTTTGACTTTCTTTAAATATTCGTGGCAAACATGCATTGCTTAAAAATTATTTTCACTATAATTTAATCAGAAAAAGTTTAGGACGTAGTAAATGTTATCACTTGAATATTTCATCATTCTAAGTATAGGATTTAGTTCAAATATCTACCTTGAGAAGAACATCAAGTAAAAATCAGATTCTTGATAGCATGACTTACAACAAAAATACAAATTATGAGAAAGCACTCAGCTGCAAATATTCCTTTTCTTTTTTTTTTTTTTTAATCTTAGAGATATTGAATAATCATTTCTTTTAAAAATTTTTCTCACATTGCTCTTTTATTTCTTCCAAGAATATTATAATCTTAACAGACAAGAGTACACATGTTTGGTCCTAAACACAATACCACAAAACCCCTTTTCATTCAACTCAAATCTAATACAGCCAAGTACAACGAATCAGTGAAGTTGTCTACAATGGTTGGGATATACTACACTGTTGTAGTTTGATTTAGTATTATAAGGCCATAGAGTATGTAGTTCCAGTAAAGAAAAATGACAAGAACATAAATATTATTCTGCTAATGCAATTACTGAATGCATACAGTAGCTTGCTCACATCAAATATTTGCCAGAGTCTATGTATAAGTACTCTAAACCTGAAACTTGGACAAAACTGTAATCCCTGTCCTCTCTCAAAGTAATTCCACTGAGAAAAATTAATTACAGAGAAATCAGATCAAAATATTTTACATTTTCTAGTAGGACTAAGAAAAAAAGCCTCTTTATTTCTTTTCACATCTGCTGTAAAATTATTTAATTTCCTTGATATTTAGGACCATAGTTAAGAAAACGGCAAGCACACATGGTTGGTTCACTACAGTACCAACTCAGTTTCCCCTGAGACTCTTTAAACAGATAATAATGAAAATTAGGTGAGGTGTTTACATGTTAAAAAAAAACAGAAATGAAATACTATATGTTTAAATTTAAAGATAAAAATATAAGAATTACCTTTTTACTTCTTTGGCATCACTTGCAATGAAGAATCCTAAAGTACCTTCTTGAATCTTGACATGGTTTCCAGGATTGATTAATATGCTGCTCAGTGAAACAAGCACAAAAACAACAAAACCGTAAGTTTAAATCACTTTTAGCTGAATGTTCCAAAATAGCTTTATTTGGTTCTGTTATAGGGGACCCACTAGTTAGGAAAGGCTGCAAGGAAATTTTAAGCCATTCTTCCTTGAAATTTCCAATCAAATAGCAGTTTCACATGCTTTTTACAAAAACTTGTTTGAGACAGTCACATGCCTCCACCTATAATAACATCATTTAGGTATTTACAACTGTTTTCTTATGTTTTTGCATTAAATATAGACTATACAAAATAACGAAGCCTCTCAGAAACATGACGTGTAAAGCTGAGCATTTCAGCTTTCGTGTTCTGTCATGCAAAGTGGTGAAAAATTCACAATATGGTGAAAAGGGAAGAACCAGCAACCACCACTCAATAACAATACAAAATATCATTTATGAAGCTAAACCCTTTGATGCAAATTTTTGCCAATTTCTAGTGAAATAGAATGTTAATGGGACCCCTATCTGGACATATAATATTATTGTTTAAAATAATAAATACACACATACACTCAAGGGGAATGGTACAAGACAACCAGTCACGATAGCTGAAAAAACATAAAATGAATAGAAAATTTTTAAAACACTGCTATGGAGTCATGGAAGAACAAAAATAACCCAACCACACTGACAGAATAGCCTCAGCTAAATTTGATGAAGGAAATTATAAACTGCTATCAAGAAGTGAGGTACTCCACGTCTCTCTACAACTCCACGTATCTTTTTTATTTTCATAATAATTTAACACTAGATTTTAGGTAAGGCAATTTGCAAAGTACCAAGCTAAATATGAATATACAGATAGAGACAGATATAAATATTCTTGAATAAGTTTTATTAAAGTGTAATACAACTAAGCTTTTGACCTGCTAAAACTTAATAAAGCTTGTCAAAAGTTGTCTCTTTTTTGTCTTTTATTAAAACTTAGCCCTTGTAAATCAAAATATAGTAATGGCACACGTATGCAATTTACAGTAAATAAAGACTACCAGCAATCTAAACACTTGTGGATTTAGCAAAAAGTTATTTTGGGGAAGTATATATATACAAAAATAAATAAAGCACATTTCTGAACAGACATACATTACTAAAATTTGAAGGCCAAAAATCTTTCATGTTATTGTTAGGAGGGAAAATGGGTCTCCACAGATCTCTTATTCAAGATGTTATGTATTATCTAAACATTAGTAATAAATTAGTGTGACAAAAAATACACCTGAAAGCTTTATAATGAGAACATTGTTTTGTGTGATTACACATGCCCACAAGGCCCTATGAAAAGAATATGCAGGCTGCAAAATAAAGCGCTCATGAGTTAAGGATTAAAAGGTTGGTCATGCAGCCATAATTCAGCCCCCATTATGTAGACGTTATGATACAATTCTTAATTTAATAGCCACAAACTACTTTCTTCTCACAACCTGGAATTTCATTCAGTGTTTTTATTGCCATTACTCCAGGCATGGCTTCATGTAGTTTATCTTTCTTTAAAATCAGCATCATATTTTACTTATGTATTTTTCTGCAGTGTTCATCACTATAGCATGCAGAAGATTCACAAATACATAATTTATTTTACAAGAAGAATGGAGATATAGTATTATCCCATTTTACAGATGAGAGATTAAGTCACTATGAGATATAGTAGCTATTAATTTGGGATGCCTACAGGCCATTCTTTGTAAGTATTTAGCATTGCATAGCTCCACATATACCTTCTAGGGACTTTTGCTGTAAGAATGCTCAGCATTTCTAAAAGTCCAGCCTCTGGTTCCCAAAATAATACACACTTAATCAGAAGTCATCTGTAAAAGGTTTGATTTAAATTATTAGCTCACTCTCACACAGATATTCTGTGGCAGAGGCTGGAACAGAAATTAAATCTCAAAGAAAGCATTTACGCAGGTATCCTCCCTTTTCCTTCATTCACAGTTTCAAGCTTTGCAACAAAAAGAAGAGGAGAACTACAGAAAATGGAGGTCATCACCACAGAAAGCAGGTTCATCTCCACAGCACACTTCAGTAGTATTGCAAAAAATGAAACGTGATGGTGTAAATAACGCCTACATTATGCACACAGATAAATGGGATGAATTAAAGTTGCACAGCTAAACTTCACAACTGGTATTTCTTTTTTTAGTGTATTGGGCTTAATGGTTGTGCTTGCAAACAAAACATTTACCTAGTGTAGTTTTAAAATACAATTTAACAGGTTTTAAAATGGAATAAAACAGACAGGAGAAAAAAAAAAAAAAAAACAAAAAAAAACCACAAAAAAACCCCCACAAGAATTTCTTCATATGAAACCAGTCACTCAAGTCACAAACAGGTTGGAAAATATAGATTCCCTACCCAAACTTTTGTCACTTGAGCCAAGAGAGCACTCACTAAGCTGTTACAGAGATACCCTAACAGGGCATCACTAAGGGAGATGAGACACACACTCTACCAGTACACTCACAGAAAAAAGTTGAGAATGGCCCATCTTAAGCCTGCAAGCCTATGTGAGCCTAGATAAGTCATTTCTCAAGAACCAGGAGAGAATCTTTCTGCCACTAACTCCAAAGTCTTTCTGCCAAAACTTTCTATCATGTCCATAACTGCATCCGTGTTTCAGTCTCCACCTTTCCTCTTCCCTGTCTGCTAATCCTTAATCTGCCATTATGATGAGAATTTAGCTGTTAAACTCAAAAATCTTCTACAGATGCTAGTCTCATTTATTTCTACTATACTGTTCCTTCTACAATATGCAAAGACTTGTAACATGGTTAGGGTTAGCTATTTTTCTTAGGTACAAATGGCTACTGCCCTGTTAGAAAAATACTTTTTCTGCCCTTATTTCGTTCTTCGCCCTTAATCACAGAAGCATTACATCTTTTCAGTGAAAACAGATCAACACGTTTCTTTATGTAGACCCACTTTTTTTTTTTTTCCTCATCCCATTCTTGGAGATAGATAAACCATACCCAAACAGTAAAAAATCCTACCAAAAGCTCAACAACCCAAACTCCACAAGCTGAGGTAACCTCTAGATATGTAAATGTTCACTCCCCCTCACAGAACTTAAAATTTGACAAAGTAATAAGCAAATGAAGCAGTTCTTTTAAGAGGTAGTAAACATAATCTTAAATCAGAGGTAACTGGCTTCATTTAGGATGTAATGAATTGTGAGCATGATTTTGTATCTCAAGGTTTTCTGAGACACATGAAATCAATTCAGATGGGTCAGTGTATAGACTTCATTTTTGTCAGATCTTATACTTCATTCACATATACTTATTTTCACAAATACAATGTATTTAAAGCCACAAAATAGAGATGTGATCGCAGTTAATGCAGTATGACCCCAGCAGCAAAATCTTCTGTTGGGAATAAAAATTAATTTGCTCCATCACTGCTATTGGCAAAGAGTTACAGCAAAGGCTCATAAAGCTTTGGGTTTATATACACACTGATATTTAACCAGAGCAAAATCATGAGCAATTTCTACTGAGTCTATATGGATTTATTAAATATGCTGCTTATTAAAGCAGCAATTGAATTATTTCTTATGAGACCTGTAGTGTCATTAGCTGAAGTTATGCTTTGATAAGCACTCACTTTAATATGTACAGCAAGGGAAATGCTTTGAATTAAAAGAACAGAATATAGGGAACAAAGAGGACAGAGAAAAATAAAACAGGTTTATGGGCATACCAAGAAGAATGCATCCATCAGTTATTTAGAGATGCATGTATGTGTTTAAGCAGCTCATGAAAATATGCATATATATATATATATATATCCCCACAGTTGAGAAGATAAGTACATGGCAAAGTAAATTAGAGTTTTAAGAGAGAAAGTTTCAGCTAATATCTCATTTTTATGTATCTCCAAGGCTGGGGAGTTTTGCAGATTTAGGAAGACGTAGGAAAAGGGAGAAAAGGACAGAAACTCATTAGATTTAATAGCAACACATATAGCTAATTCATATGCATTCTGTGCCATGCATTGGGAAAAACGCTGTTGAAAATGACATCCCTGATTTTTCCAAATATAAGGTTTTATCATAAAAAACATATTTTTTTTTAATCTCCTAAATCAGCTCATGAAATCAAACAAGGAATGCCAAATAGATTAAAAGCATCTAAGATCTTGATCAAACTTTATAATTTTATAACATTTCTAGTTTAGGTTACCTCAGAAACTAACCAAGTAATAGCAAACTCAAAAAACTTTTAGTCATAATTTCCTTAACAATTCCAGTTCCAGAAATACATTCCTCAGGACAAGCTTTTCATGACAGGGGTCACATGTCACTGCAAAAAAAAAAATTATCTTTTGACTTGCTTGCTCCTTCACACATGAACATTTAGAATACATGGCAATTACAGCCACGTTAATTGAATATGTGTAAATTAGATATGATTTAATGTGTTTTAAAGGAATTTAATGTAATTCATCAGCGTGAACTTAGGAGAAGCCAGTTCCATTATTCTATGATAATACAACAATTTGTAAGCCACTCGTGGAACGGAATATGAAGTTTGGAAACCTCTGCTTTACACTTATCTGATGTCTAGCAAAAGTCCATTTGTGAAACAAGATTCACTTGGTGACTAGGTATACGATCACACATCTAAGAGCAATGAAAACGTCACACATCAAAAATGTAGAAATCACCCTTGAATTCAGTTGTAATCTCAGGAATCATAGAATGAATCATAGAATGGTTTGGGTTGGAAGGGACCATTAAAGATCATCTAGTTCCAACCCCCCTGTCACGGTAAGGGATATTTTTCACTAGAACAGATTGCTCAAAGCCTCATCCAACCTGACATTGAACACTTAAAGCTCAGGAAAGAATCAGGAACAATAGTGTCTATACAGTTGAAACTGAGTTCCCAGACTGACTGAAATATAAGCAGGTGAAGCACAAATGGGAATCAGTGCACATTTGAGATGCACAGTTTAAAAAAAAAAATGAAAAATTCAAATATGGTCAGAAAACTTCTAGACAAACACTTATGGATCAAACGCTTATACATACATTGTTCAATGAAAAGTTAAGACAGGACATGATGACTTTTTCATCTGTCAGTGGAGAACAGATATCTGTTAGTAACTCTGACAGTGTGTTAATTTTGATCAATTTACTCACTTGTTGGATTATATCTTTCTGATGTTTTAAGTATATATGCTACCTTCAGTAAAATACAGATACATGTAAGTATCTGTTCATCCATTCTTATTCACCTGAAACTACCCCAGAATGAGCACTGCTCAATACCTTTTTGGTAGTGCATGGATGATTGGCTGCACAATACAACAATATTGTGACCTAGATAAAGAATACCGTATTATGTTTTCCCTTACAGCATTAAAAGTGTGCTAAGGTTTTGATTACTATTTTCAGGTCTTCCATGTTTTGCTGAACTTAAAGATATTTGGTGGAGAACCCGATAGTTGGAGGTTTGAACTGTAGGACAATTTGTGAACTGACACTTTGGGGCAGGACTAATTCCCTCCAGCTATTTATTTTTTACTCATTTCTGTTGTTGGGTTATTTTTATTTGTCTCCTGCTTTCAAATATCATATGTGTTGGACTCAAACTATGTTTCTTGGGTTGAAACAGCATTAGAAACTTTGATGACTGATATCTTTTCATATTATTAGAATATATAAAACATTACTTCTAATAAATTTTCAGTATACAAAAATTTCAGTAGAAGATGAAAAATATTTCCTGTAGCTTTCTGTAACATTCAGCTATCTTCTGTGTGAACCACACGGAAAAAACAATCAATCAGCTTCAGAGTCTGAACCATCGTTACACTGTATGCATTATTGGTAAGCCACTTGCTAAGTGGCATGGCTCCACAATTTCCTTCGCACAGCTTGAAACTGAGTAGGCTTCCATTACTGCTGAAGTTGTAAATAGACATAACTTTGAACTCTTAATCTAGACACAGCATTTATATAGTAGATGACCCTCAGATTTGTATAAATGTCAGTCTGCTCCGAGAAGAAAATGAGGGATCTTAATAAGATGGAAGAGGTGCATTAAAGGTCTTAAAACTGAGCTGATAAAGGCACGTGGAGATGCCCAGCAAGCACAGCACAGAAAATAGGCAAGGGTAACAACATTTTAGCAGCACTATATGAAGACTAAAAACTGGAAGACACAGATAAGGTCAATCAGTAGACACGTACACTGGAAGAGGTCTTTTAAGAATTTTCCCTGTCAACAGGCTCAGTTATGTACTATTCTTGTTTGTTCTTACTTTCAAGGTTACATTTTAGACAGCACTAAAGGTGGGATTCATCTCATCTGTCTTAGAATGGAAGCTGCTTTCAAGAACTGTCTCTCTCTTCCCTTGCAATCATGGACTAAGTCTGGATAACTAAAAGGAGATTAGACATCTAACGTTTAGATTGATAAAGTTAGGTGAGATGAATCCCATTATCAGTGACCAATTGAACAGTTTATCCCTGCATCAAGGAAACTTGTCTGATTCAGTAACACCACTTTTTTTTTTCCAGATTTACAGCTACCCTTGTAACTGCCATCATTGTGGTCTAAAAAAAGAAAAGATCTTGTTGAATTAAATGAAACAAAAATGGAAAAATTTGACTAAACAAATGACAAAAGCTGTAACAACTCTGTTTTAAACCTTGTGGTAGATGTACTGTACCATTCCCCATGCGACTGAAACAGTAGCAATATCATCTAGTAATCAGGAAGATATAATATTGTTTAAGTACTATCAACACATTATCTAAAACAAGACTATGTGGTATTACTGACTATAGCTACCACATTTTTAAATAAAACCAGCTACTATTCTTGGTTGCTTCATGCCATGCCCAGATGAAATGCACCACTATTAGCATAATGGCCTTTTAAGATGTACCATGTCATTCACACAACTATAGAATTAGAATTACAAAATTAGTTTGAGACCGTATTTTTTGTTTCAGGGTATGTTTTGAAGTGGAGTGTGAGGGTAGGTACACAAATCCCACAGTGGGAGTTGCGTGCATACCAGCTTCACACTGATTGTAACTCATAATTATTGCTTCTTTCTTCTGGGCTCTACCATTGACATTAATTCAGATCCCTATTGCTCTACACAGAAAAATCCAGTAAGACACTGAAAAGAATACAAGGCAAAAGACACAGTGCACATTACATGCTACCGTATATTAAAGCTTAATTACTACAAGCATATAAAAGGTTGCTCCCAGGAGTTAAGTTCTTTACAACAGCAGCCACTAAGTCATGGTCTATAGGATGTGCATAAGGTATTTTATTGGGGCATAGTCCAAACTAGTTCAACGGTGCTGGTGAATTCAATACACTTTGAAACAATTGAATTACTCCTTCTGGTTCCAGAAGTGATTGATTATCAGTACAATGAAGCAGCACAATATACTTTATTCTGGGAGCAAGCAACTTCATTTGGTACAATACTTCTTCATATTGCTCATCATGCCAGCATTAACATGCCTTCACCACAAGATAATATATACTTAAAAGCAAGAAGCGAAGTAGAGGTGCAACAACTGCAGATCCTTGAAGATGCTAAGTGTTGCAGTAACTTCTCTGCAGTTGGATCATATCAGTAATGCCAAACTGACAGGAAGCCACCTCTCTTTTCACACATCTACTCAGAAACCACAGGAGAATAAGACTAAAAATTAAATAAATATAACACATACAACACACGCAACAGAACAGACATGGAAAGTAAAGTTTGGAGAGTATGATGAAGAAGGAAATTGAAATGTCTGGACAATGAGAAGGGGTCTCCAAAGAGCACCACTGACAGTCAGACTGCTATAAGCAATCAGAAAAACAAAGCTGTGAGGGGGAAGAGAAGTGACGAGAGGCGAGGATATGGAAGAGCATGCCTTATTTACTTCATCCAAACCAATAGCAGCAAGATAGAATGTAGACTAGAGAGAGGCTCACACCATGGTATACTAAAAGAAAATGCAAAACATGCCATCCCAAAGAAAAACCAAAACTGAGAAACAAATACATTCGGTAACATCTTCATAAATGAGCTTAATAAATGTCATTAAAATGAATGTGACATATAGTACAAACTATCCATGGCACTTTCACTGGAACAGTACAATAGCTTTAATGAGTACTGTATTATGAATAACTGGGCTCAAAACAGGACCAGCAATGCAAAGGATCAAGTGTTTGGTTGTTGTTAATGGAAGGTGAGACTAGAAGAGAACGTGAACTACTATACTGTAAGACGTGTTTTGAGGGAAGACTCTGGGGAAAGGTGGACACCAATGAAGGTGTGAATATGGAGACAATATGGCAGCACAAGGGCTGGTAAAGACAAAATATACATTGTCACGATACAGTACAAATGAAAAAAGAGGAGGGGAGATGTTAACAGTAAAGTCTGCTTTTCAAATGCAACAATCTGATACACCAATGACTCCACAAGGGGAAAAAAAAAAGAAGCCTAAAAAACTTATACTGTTTTATTTTGTACTTCCTGCAAAGAAGTTAGTGCGTGAGTCACAAGAAACAATGGAGAGACAAAATGCTATTCTCTCTCCTCTTTGAGATTGGGGGCTCATATATAAATATACACACAGATATATATATATATATATATATACACACACACATAGACAGATGAATATATATATATGTATATATGTGTGTGTATATACAGAGAAAGATAGACAAAGATGTTATCTTCCTGTGTTCTTGGCAAGGAATTAGTCCTGAAGTTAGAAGGAGTGGAGGTAGGATTGAGGTTGGAAGGAAAGGTAACGAAGAGGGCATACCGCTTTCGGCTTCTGCAAACGACAAGAAAAAAATTGCAAATCAAACACTTTGATAAGAAATCAACTGACACCAAAGCAAAAGCAAAAAAACCCTTTATTTAAAAGTCTTCAAGGCTGAAAGGTTTTTCTGCTGTGAATGAGAACAAATATATGGATAGACAAAGAGAAAATTTAACAAGAGGAGTAAACACGGGGTGCAGGAGGGAAGAATCCTGGTTAGGTTTTCCTTCTTGCTTACTCATGTGGAAAAAAGAAAAAAAAAGAGGAAAAAGGAAGGCAAAAATATCTCTAAAAGGTACTTCAGATGAGGAGTTTGAATGTCTGCATTTTGAACTGATATTTTTTGCTATCTGTTCAGCAAGCTCTGCTGGGACATTGTCAGGTTGATGTTCTCCATGTTCCTTTAGCATTTTTTCTACAGAAGAAACAAAACCTCTCTACAAATGAACTAAGAAAGACCATTTTTTAAGCTAAAGTATTTGGCTTGCATCAGGGACACAAAAACTTATCTAAGAAGTGCTTCCTGCTCTTAATAACTGATTATAATACTCCCAGATACTAATTAGAGATGAAGGAATGCCTAACTCATATTGTGACCTGGAACTACTCAAGTGCAGACCTTAGTAACTGGCCAGAAACCCACTAAATTCAGTCACGTTTTGTAAACTCAGAGGTTTCTTTGATAACTGAGCAGTAATTTAAACACTATGAAATATATAAATGTAAAGGTAAAAAAAAAAATCTAATCATGGCTATTTTAATTAATCTTTAAGATACCTTGATGAGAAACAGTTGCCTAAAAAGATAAACATACTATAGATACTTTACCCATGATTTGAAAACGAGTTTGTATTTATCATATCTATGACTATATTACCTATATTTAGGCTTCAAAACTTTTAAATTCTGCTTTTAAGCAATCTTGTAAAATCACAAATTGTTTATAAATAACTACTGTCAAAACTTGTTATCAAGGTGTGCTTCTTGTTCTGTGTAGCTTTATTAGGAGTCAGGAAAAAAAGGAGAAAAATACCCAACCGCGAGCAGGAAGCTCAGCTACTGCCAACTTGTGTATTAGTATTAGCTTGGATTGAGTTCTGATTATTTATAATTACTATTATCTCAAATTCCCTATGGTAGAGTTAATGGAATTTGGCTGTAAATCAGAAAGCTTTAGAAAACCGGCATCTAGGAGACTGCCTGGGGAAAAAAAAGTGCATAGGTAGGTGAGTATTTATGCCATTCTACATGTAATGAAGACATTAACAAAGTCAATGAAAATTCTGCCACTGACTTAAAATGGTACTAGGATTTACCCTTAACACTGAGGTGAAAATTTACAGAGAAGATTAGGAAATCTAGAATGCCCTCACATTACCACTTCTGAGAGCTGCACAAACTTCTGAATTCACTTTCTGTTGCTTTAGCTCTGAGTACAACGTGAGGGCAGAAAAAACTAATCTTAAAAGAAAACTCCCTGTGTAAGTAAAAAATCAGATATATAATTTACTTATACAGATATTCTATTATATCTATTATATCTATTCAATATTATGACTACTAACAAAAAATAAACTGGTGGGAGTAAGATCTTCTCATCCCTTAGGCAGAAAGAATGTTTTGAAAGTTTTCTCTGTTCCTGAAAATACTGGTCCTAGACCTGTCTCAGCTATGGCAGGAAATACTAGCTCTTATTAAAAGAGTGCCACCTAGATAATATTATAAATTTTTATTTATATATATCATTGTTGCTTTAAATTGTAAACTACGTAAAACCTGTCAGTTTTACAAAATATGAATCTAAACTATAATTATAAAATAAATCAGACCAGAGTGTTGGTCACTCTTATAAAGAGTGAAAGCTAAAAGGGTACCATAATCAGTTCCCCCTTCAGCTTTATGAAGAATTACCAATGAAGAACTTAAGATATGAAGTAGAATAAAATATTCCCAAAGTAAACATCAAACATAATTGGCAAATGACAAATTTATCTTGTTCAAAGACAGCTTGCACTTGTAAACCATGTTATTCTAATTTTTATATTAATTCCCCATCTTTTCATTTAATAAGATACAAGGAAATGCAAGTATACCTAGGAAGTGAGAAACTGAAGTTTTGTTCCATTACCCTTCTGGTTAGACTAAAAGGTTCCAGGCTCAGAAAACCACAAATATGTACTTAACATATTTGGGTTGAAGAGCACAGGAACAAGTAGAAGAGTAAAGATATGCTGCAGGTAGCTCTGTGATTCACTGAACAGTGACTATAAAATTATCACTGGTTAATACAGTCAGCAGATATTACTGTGGATCAGGGTTACAAGAAAATGTGAATACCTAGCTTATATGCTCTCCTCGTTACATACATATTCACAAAACCCAGCTGTTTAACATCCTTTTGTTAGTATTGTTTCCTGCAATTTTTAGGCTCTTTTTTTCTACCAAATTAATTAATTGTGAACTGTTACCTGCGTGGCTTTAAGAAGGAATGTATGATTGTATCACATTGTGTTACTTTTTGTGGGATCCTTGTGATTAAGAACTCAATCCAACTCCCACAGAAGTTAGTGGAAAGAATGATATGGAAGCCATGAATAATCTGTTATTACTGAAAAAGACTGTAATAATAGCACTTATGTAAGTAAATGACAGCTGGAGTAATGACAACCTGAAGTTGGGCAATAATTCTTACGAGAACCAACAGAAACCAAGTATTTTCTAATATTGGAAACACAAAATCTGGTAAATAGTTCCACTGCTGTTACTATCGTATTTTTCATTTTTCTAGGAAGAGATTAAACTGTTCAGAGAGAAAAGAATAATAAATCATTTGCTTTACATTAGCTAATGTGGAATAAGATCATTCAATGGAAAAGTATTTTAAGAGCCCATGGGAGCTGGAAACATGAAAAATCTGATATCTCAAAGAAAAAAATAGGATTTCTTAAAAGGATTTCTTTTCCATAGGTGGCAAAAATAATATACAATAGCACATACACCACTTCACATATCACTTTATAACATAGGAAAGAATCAAGCAAAACCAACTATAGGGCATGGAAATACTCTTATAATACAGTTGTAATGTTTCATTTTCCATGACAAATGCCCCACATAGGTTTTACAGATATTTTTAATAAAGAATGACAACATATAATAATAAACACTAAAATAAACTTTCAAAACCTCAGAAATTGTGGCATGAGCTCAAATGACAGAATTGGTTCTCCTGCAAGGAGAAACAATTGCCCTCAAAAGTTTTAGGTAATTAGTGGCCAAAAATAAGATGAACTAATACATATCGTTCCAGATTTACTACAGTAGTACAGAATATAATTTTTGACAGAGGAAAATAAAATTCAGCTCAGAGTCAGTATTGTCATATTTTTATTATATGCCCTTCCACACGTTGCAGAGCACATTTATAACATTTTTGTTATAGAAAAAAGAATGCTGTGTAAAGCACTGATGGACAAGTTGATAGAAGATTGACTCCAATGTTCACTCAGATTTTTATGAATCTTTGTACAAAACACCTGCAAGAAACACTTCTTTTTCCTGTCTGTGAATCTGTACTAATAATAATGAATTATTTCCTTTTTGGTTGAAGAAAGGAGTCAGCCAGTTGGTAATTTCAAGGCTAAATTAATCTTTTCCAGTTTCATGATGTTATTCATATATGCAAGTTTTGTCAGAACAGATATCATATAAATACTATGTTTATCATATATTTCTGTTTATGCTGTATCCTATCTAAATTGGTTCTTCCAAACTCATTTAAATGAAATTATTATTTTGAGAATACATGTAGCCATAATAAACTTTGATATCACATCTGTTTTCCACTTTTCCATTTTCAGTAAAATAAGTTGGACCTCCAATTAAAACTGATAGACTATGAACAAAAACATTGTAAGTTTTTGTTTAAGTAAAAATGAATTGCACTTCTGGAGATGGCACATATGTATCACTGTCCTCCCACCTTCTACTAAATGTTCTGACTTAAATTAATTTTAGGGAAGAAGAATAGGGCAGAAATAAAAGCCTTTCAGTGCTATGTGAACTGGTGTAATGTGATGGCATGCTAATTATACTCCAAAATGTTTAAAAAAATATAAGAACAGCTATGTTCATTCTGAAAAAAAAGCAAGCAAAATTCTTGACAGTGCATTCCAGAACTTCAAAATTTGTAGGCATTGGACATACCTGCTTTCTCGTTTTTCCGACTTGTATTCTATGGCTATCATTAAGAGCTTTAGTTTCGCAAACACCAGTCTGCAGGAAGAGAAGAGGCCAAGAGTCAGTCCTTTTTCACAACCAACATCACATGTAGAGATGGCTGCAGGGTATGTATTTTCTTTGAGAACTTACACTAGGAAGTTTTCCCATTTTTTCAGTTATGTATACACAGAACATATATTAAGGTCTTTCTATTTTGAACATAATGAACACATATTTTCCTAAAAATATAAACTGAGAAGTTGAGAACAGTAGCATAAGCACCAACACTATGTTACTAAGTCTACTTAAGCAATAATAACAAAGGTCATGATACGCAACATGAAATTGCATTTGGCTATAGCTGTGGATGTCTTGCGGAAATTTTTCAAGTCTTCGCTTATATGTTGGTTGTAGCGTGCATCCCTTAGAAAATATGTATGTACTGAGCTAAGATGAGAGTACACTATTAATAAGTCAACATTTGCCAACTACTGTCACAGAGGAACAGCATGACCGGAAGTAATTTCTGACCAATATATGGGAAGCACATTCTGATACTGTAATACACATTTTTTTCAGTTGTAATAATCTGTACAAGCAGCTATTTATTAAAACAACTCAGGGGTGATATTCATAGACTTGCAGAACTGAGTTAGCACAACACCATTTGCTTCAAGCTAATAGGCTCTCTGAGAATAAAAAAAGAAACCAACCATTTTTTTTTTAAATAACTAGAAACCATTTTCCAATTTTGTCATTGAAGTGTATGCAAATTCAATGCTACTTGCTTCCTGTGCTATGAATTTGTCACAAATTATTCTAAGGCTCACCTTTCAATTCTGTATCATATGCTAACTTTTCCAGTGCTCAGTGCTTCTCTACAAACTTCCTTACTTCAGTGTTATTAATATTTTTGCATATATTTTGAGAATATTTATTTTCTTTAAGCAAAAATCTAAGCAATATTCTGCATACTTTGCATTAGTCACATACTTAGCAGAAAACAAGGAATTGGCTGCTGGACTGATAATATTCCATTTCTATAATAAGTTTCAGAAATCACTATGAACAGTTAATTTCTGCTATTTCTTCAGGACAAGAGAATAATTACAGATAAGCATGGATGTAGGGGTTCTGACAATGCTGAGGCAATGTGCTGCATATCACATATGGATATATACAATAGAATTTACTTTGCATTCTTTAAATTTTGCAATGTAATACTTGAGTATATTTTTTCTTCAAAATTTTTCCTTTTAAAGGATTGTAGAAGTACCTCTGTAGTCTCCTTGTTTGGGGAGGCAGGTGATATCTCAGTATTGGGAAGTAATACAGAAAGACAGATGGGGCAAGATTCATTTAACTTGTTTTCAAAATCAATTAAAACTCTTATTCTATCCCCAGAACTCCAGCCAATGTCAGAAATGGGCAGACAAAATCCTGATAGTTACTGAATTCTTGATTAGCCATTATCTCCCTCAATATTAACAGGTTAATGAAGCCTGACTATCAGCTTCAAAAAAAGAAAAATAAAATAAAAAATCAATTTTCAAACATATTAACACTAGAGTACCCCATACGTTGTATTAAGACTATTGCTTATCTGTTTTAAAAAAGATGATATAATAAAATATAACTTCATGAGCCATGAATGTCAAGAGTTCTAAATCTATTTACTTTGACCACCTATATTCCTTTAGGAAACACAACTTCCCTTCCTTGGTTTTCTAGTATTTGATAGCGTACCTATATATGTATCTTCCTAAAAAGAAAGAAAAACAACAAACCCAACATAAAGAGATAAGCACAGTGCTATCCTAATATTTGGCATCAGTTTCTCATTCTTATCTATAGATTTACTAAAAATATTTAAGTGGTAAAATAAATAGGTTTACATGCACTTGACCACGCAATTAAACATTAGGATTAATAAGTCTCACCATTTAACTGTATTGCGCAAATGTAGTTTGATATGATTAAAATAAGAAACAAAGATCTTATACCTGCTTTTTTCCCCCAGATACATAAAGAACCTTGTAATAAGAAGTTAGAACACTTTTAATCTCAAATTATTATGTAGAAGTCCACAAAAATTGTCAATGACAGTACATGAGGCATTAATTTCTATTTTATTTTCAACTGTCAGCATCATCTGCTAACTACTGATGAACACAGATGGCCATGAACAAAGGCTCTTAAGAATTTCAATCTGACTGTTTCTATCTACCCAGAGAGAAATAAATTGGTTTTGACATTAAATCTTCCTTCTTTACTGGTAAGACTATCATTGGCATAAATTAACCATAGATACCTGCTGTATTATTTGCATGTGAAAGTACTGGGATATTTAGAATTTAAAGAAATTATCATTCTCCTTTCTGAGCAGCAAAACATGAAGGTATAACCTTGATTAGTTCTTAATTATTTAATTTTGTACCAAACTTTAAAAAAAGAATTTTAATTAGAAAATCTACTGGAAGGAAGTTTTTTTTTTTTTTTCCAAACAAATTTTTGATTGAAATCTTGTACACCATAAATCATTCAGGTTTTTTCCTCAGGGTCAGTTATAACATTTTTTGCTGAACCACTTTTGACAAAGGAACAGGTACTTTCCTCAGGAGAGAAAAAGTACTTTCAATCTACTTCCATACCTTGGTTCAGCTGCAGTTAGCAAAAGTATTTTGATATAGGATAAATCACGTTGCTATTCACCTAACGAAAAATATATGGAAAAATACCATTCCTGATAAAAAAGTAGTATCTTATAGTAGCATCTTAAGCTGAGCAAATTACTTACAATATCAGAATTCTTACATAAATATACTATTTTTGCTTTCTTTTCAAACTATTTTTTATGCACATTGGCAACTGGTGCTTTCTTTGGTACTTGCTAGTATGCCGTCTTCCTTAGGAGTTGGAAGTATGAGAATATCAGGTACTTTCCTTTTATGGAGCAGCAGTGTTTAAAACCAGTGCAGTCAATGAGGTTTGTATGTTGGAATAAAAGTTATCATAATATATATTTAATAATCCAAATATGCCTTTTAAGGTTTGTTAATGTCAGGCTCAGTTAATTTCCAGTCACATCAAACTGGCAAAAGCACGGGCACCTTCTGCTTTCAACCTACAGCTGCGTTCTTCCAGATGCTGAGCACTCATGTATTGCTCAGGCAAGGAAAAAAAATTAAGCAAATACTCCAATAGTAGAATTTCACAGAACTATTCAAAAATGGAAAAGTACTTACTGATGTAAGTGGTTATCTGATCATGTGTAAAATGATAAGTTTGTTAGCAAGATTTTTGGGAGTCTCGATAAAATATTTGAGATGTATTTTACAGGTGTCTTATGAGATCATTAGATGCACTTCCACTATTGCATTAGAATTGCTGGACCTTTTTAACTATGCTACAGAAGAGCACATGACAACAGAAGTTAAGAGGAGGAATCAGAAATTAGAGATGCTAAGAAGTAGAAAGCCACCTGCTGAAATCTATCACATACATAATACAGAAAGCACTGGTGTTGTTGCAATTAGTTGCAACTCCTGTAGTTTTATATAAATTAGGAAGAATTCATTGGCTACCAGTACTGGAAAATTTGCTCAGAAAGTAAGAGTACTTAACTACTATTACGGTTATTTCCACTTATAATATTTCCACATCATTGATGTGGAGCAGAAGTAACTCCACTGAAATAATGGAATCATTAGCTTAATGAAAAGTGAACAATGCCAGTGAGGAGTTTAGTTTACTAGACAGGCTTTAGTTAAGTGGCCAGTTCCATGTCAGATTAGAATTTTAACCATAATCTCAGCTGTGAAGAGACATAGAGATATTACATAGTCAAGCTATGTTTTCCGGTCTAATCCCATCTGACCAATAAAATGAAACACAATTAAATTTTCTATTTTGCAAGTTATGAATCACTGACTACAAAGCAATACTCACTGCCAGCTTCAGTGCATGAAAAACATTGTTCACACTTACCGCCAAAACACTGAAGAATGCACTTTTTAATTTCTTTAGTCAGAGTCAGGAACCAATAGATGTATCAGAGAGATATTTGAAACTGCTGACAAGTATTACATACAAACAATGCCTAATGCACCTGCACAGCAACACTTTAAATGTACTTTAGTACTTCAAGTAAACATTTCCCTGATGTATCTGAATACAAGTTTTGAACTCTCTCCTTTTGCATTGTTAAATCATGGTATGGGGCTACTTTATCTTTGAAGGCTCATCATGGGAAGTATCTGGAAAAGGTTCTTGTCCTCCCAGTCTTTAAATGATCTGGTTGAAGGTTACTCCAACAGGGTAAGAGATAGGAGGAAGGGAAAAAAAAAAAGAAAAACTATCAGCCCTGTCACGTGCAGAAGCTGAGCATTTGGTACGCACCTTTTAAGCACTTGTTCTATAAACCTAACAAAGTTTTTAGCAATAATTTTGTTGAATATCACTCATGTATGGCTGCGGACAAGGCCTTTTGTCTTTTCCTTAGGAGATCAAGATCTTATGGGGTTATACAAAGACCAAAAGGAAACCCCTTCTATTAAATTCTATGAGACTGAAGTGTAAACAATTAACATAAGTTAAAATAATAAAAAAACCACTCTGAAGTGGGCCAAAGTTTGCATAAATAAATCAAAAAAGTCAAAGTACTCTTTAAATCTAGCACAGTGGAAAAAGACCTCCAAGACTGGAACTCTACTAGGATAATGTGGAATTCATGGTAGCAGGAAAAGTAGACATCCAGAGGGAGTACAGAATACCAAGTATGCATTTTAATAAAAAAGCATATAGAGAATATGGGTGAATCTTGATAAAGATGAGGAAGAAATCTTTTCTACTGGGTTCGTGAGTCATTATATAAACAATATAATAGAGTGTGTAGAGAGTGATTTATGTCACTCATGATAATATGACATACGTCACTCATAATGACATACATTACTCTCTCTATATACACATATATACACACAGAAGCACTTCATACAAATTAATTATTTGTACCAGTTCCAGTCAGTGGCTGCTGATAAAACCAAGAGCAGGTGAGCAAATAAATTTGCTGCTTATGGTAGTGAATACCACTACCATTACTAGGATGGTAGTGAGAACATGAGCTGAATATTTAACAGTTTTTGGCTGCTTACCTGTCAGTCTGTTATGAAAATTCTAAATGTAAGAAATGTCAATACAGAACACTACATTGATTTTTCTCTGTACTTCCCACATCAAATATTATCTTGGTTTACGAGATGGTTCCTGATTTGAGATGCAATGGAAGTGCTGTGAAGTGTTGTGGAATACATCCTACTCCAACACACACTTGGCTAAAGAGTTTCACAAATATTTGTCTTTCATTACTTTTGTGTACTCTTGTCCTGCTAAACTAAACTATCATTCCACTATTCTTTCTGGCTCCCATTAAAGCTGATCATGTTGGAATAAGAAAACTAAGTAAGGATATGAAGGATATAACCTCTACTGAAGGTTTTAAGCACGAAGAAACCAAGTTTGCTTTATAAAAGTGGATATTGTTAGTTTTCTAGGTATGAACAGGAAACACGGCTGCCACATATACAGAGTTTTGAACTAATAAACCAAAATTTGTCCAGTAATTACTAACCCACTATGTATTGCTTGTACCAAGTGCAGTAAAATCCAGATTATCCAAAACCATGGTGTAAGCATTGGTAACATTAACATAGGCCTCCATACTTTAAACGCATTAAAGAGGAAAGAACTGTGGGAAGCTGTAAGGCCTCTGTGTTCATCTATGGATACTTTTCCATTGAAGCAGCCTTTTCATACTTGTGAAAAGGTTGCTGTCCATCGAGATAAAATTAGAGAGCACAGTGGGACCTTACAACATCTGTGTTCATGTGTTGGCCTTTACCATCTCACAGGTGTGCCTGAGGAGACCATTTAGCATGTATTCATTGGCTGGCTGGAGGCAGTGGGGGTACCCAAACTTTTGCTGGGGGGACCCAGAGGCGAGTTTCTGAGAGGGCTTGGAGGAAAGTGTAAAATATAGGAGACGCCTCTGGTAGAATCAGATGGAATCTGATTTTAATCACAGTCAGAAGATGGAAAGCTTCATTTAGAGTCATGTTAGTCTAGAGGCTGTCTTGTGGCTTGGCCACTACCTGAGCTGAGCTGAGGTTTGTTGAGTCTAAAATTTGACACACATCTGCAATGTTGAATAAAATCCTGGGTTCAGGAAAAAGCTCTTAATTTAACAGGTATGGACTGATCCAGCCTCATTGCTTCAGAGAGGCAGAAAACTGTACTGGCCATATTATGTGTGGCTTAAGTCTCAAGAGTTCAAAAGTGCCTAAGATTTACCTCACCCTCTGAAATAAGTCAGAAATCTAGTTGAAGAGAATGATACAAAGATAGAAGCAAGAACTTCACAGTTACAGGTAGCCCCATGCTGTCCTTGCTCTGTGAAAGACTGGCTTAATTTGGAGTCACTCTCAGACTAGGAAGTGCTGCTACTATGAATATATCCAGAAGAGAAATAATCTGTTGTGGAGCTGAGAGGGAATGCAGACAAGTCCTGAGTGTCACCTACTCGCCTAACTTAGTTCCTGTTTGTCAGGACAGTGAAGTTTGTATGACTTCCATGATTAGCTTCCCAAATGGTCTGTTATAAAAACATACAAAAAACTTCATGACTCATGTGGGAATATGTGCCATAGTAATAAATCGTGCAACAATATGCTGCACAAATACAGAGATAACGACATCTCTATAATTTTGCCTTTTATTAAAACATGGCTACGACATTTGACGGAATGACTGACTTCAAAAATAGAACCAACAGCAAATGGGCCTGATCTAACATATATTAAGAGAAGTGGACACCTTTGATGTGCTGTTTCCACTGCTAGGTTCAAGTGTGAATCCAGAGACATGCTAGCCTCACTAGGAAAATTTTTGGGTGGAGAATGGTGGGCCTAGAACCTGGGTGAAGGTTAGCCTTCCATTAGTAAATATTAGAAGGCCCACTAGAAGACTCTGTGCTAGTGGGGAACAGTTTGGTTAGTTTACTCTTCAATCAGCATCATCAACACCTGGTCCAACAATATCCAAGGGCACAGAATGATGGGATTTACACTCAGGTATTGAAAATATACTGGTGGGAATATGTTCACACAGTACACACACATATACTCAGTTATAAATAAAACTTGCAGACTGATAACAACTCCTATTTCCATCTAATTCTACACCCTGGTGTTGACATCAAAAGCTTGAAATTCTTCAACAATATTGAGTGTCCCATCCCCACTGAAAGAGGAGATGTTTCTGCACTCTCTTTATGTTTGTTATGCAAACTGTATGGCAGCCTATTCACCAAAGAATCACATTTCTAGACCAGCAATTAAGACCAATAACCTGAGGAAGCAGCACATCTCATTTAGTTTCAGGGTTTTAAAATGTCATCGACTGCATGAATTTTAAAAGCTAAATTAGAAAAACTGTTCTCAAAGTCTGTATATTTTGTGGGCAGTTGATCACACTAAGCCTGTCCACTGATTTTATTTCCCCTTCGCAAACCAATGGAACAGACTTTTTGCTGTCCTTTGGTTCTTCTGGAAATTGAATAGCCACTTCTTACGATAATGAAAATACCTATGCACCAAACTCATTAATATGTAATACTACATTTTAATTTTCAATGTGCTTTAATTAACCTGAATTTAATAGAGTTATTAAACGGTTGGGAAATTTGAGATAAATCTTTTTCTTTAAGTTAAACTAGGAAACACAGTTAATTAAGCCTCCAGATAATCAAATGCTTGAGGAGAGCTCCAAAGTTTAGACATGTTTCTAAATCTCAATAAATGCCCTTTCTTTATTGATTATGTTACCTCAGGTCTACCAGCACAGTTAAATGAATGTCAGCTTTATGTCAAATACAGACTCAGTCACGTTTCTAAGAAGTCATATAGAAACTCAACTATATTTGACAATGGTTTGGCGTGGAGATTTAGTTTTCACGATTGTAGTTAGTGTGAACAGCACAAATTACCATTCATTCTGAATATAATACAAATTTCTAGAATACGTTATAAGATTTTCTATTTCAAGGTATCCAGGCAAAGTTTTGTGCTTATAGTAATAAATGTTTTCCCTCAATAACCTAGTCACAGTCTGGTTAACACAGGGGAGGGATGGATAGTGAGCCCCTTCATTTTACTAGCAATTTGAAGACTGGGCTCTGTAATAGCTACATCCCAGAAAAAGACAGATTTTTACAAGAATAACATTTGTCTAACAGTTGTTTCTCCCTCATTCTTATGCCATAACCTATGTTTATGCTACAATAAGAATCAGAAAAGGTAGGAGAAGTGAGAGGAATTAAAGCAAAATCATTCTCTTTTACATACATATCTTACTTCTTCCTCTATTTCCTCCTCTAAGAATGGAGTCTGCAGAAGTTTTTCTATGTTATCTAGTTAGTCATCAAACTCTTCAGAGTAGGGTCTGTTTCTTTTTAAGCATTTGAACAGTGCCTAGCAAAAGCTGTACACAGCCTTTGTTGTGACCTTTTGGTATGGCTGTAATGAAGAACAATGCTAACAGAAGAGGAAATATGACTGTGCTACGCTATCCGGACTATATTTGTGACCACAGTATTTGTGGCCACAAGAAACCTTGTGCATACAAATCTCACATTCACAGAATCATTCTAAGACAAATATAAGGATTTTCAGTCTCTAGAAAGAAAGTTGTAGCATGGCTTATGCTACGGTTATATACTGTATGCTTCAAACACTCCTTTCTCATTACAGAATAGACATTTTTTTCTGACACATTTCACTTGTTAAAAGTGGTTTGCAACCATTTCCACAGAGCTCTCCATGCCACACTGCTTATATGACTCCACTACATCTGTTTCAATTAATGAATAGTTTCCTTGGAATGGGACATAAGCCAAGACGGTGACGCTGACAACCACTATTCAAAGAATGGGAATCATTAGAAGAAACAATAGGACAGCACTTACGAGTAAATAACTCAATTTGAATGGATTGCTGATGAATTTGTTCGACACTGACAACATTTATGCTTTCATTTACAACCACTTAATTCCAATCTCTTCTGAAAACAGGCATTACAAATGTTTGGAATACTTCCATGCAGTGATTGCTTTAATGTTTATTTTATTGGATTCCATCTAATGTAGCAACATTAGGACTGTAGCAGAGTGAAAAGGTCTCCTGCAGAAACCTTAGATTTCACTTGAGAAAAGGCATATACTTATATATATTAATATGTATTTCTACTTACTCACAAACTGCAGGGAAGGACAAACCCACAAAGGCACTAGACAGATATTCTGTATACATTTCATTTGCAACTCCTTCCAGGTAGTATTTCTGCCACGTATCCTCCTCAATCTAAAACAAAGAAACACAGATGCAGAGTTCTGAGTAAAACCAAAAGCTTTCTTTAAAATTTACAAACAACTGCTTAAACATGAATCAGATTTTAACAAATAACTCAGTAGACTGTTATGGCAATTAATATTGCATATTTTAATAGGATTTCCTGGAATGCCAAAAAAAAAAAAAAAAAGGAATCCATGTAGTCAGTGAATCAAGTATCCTATGTAAAAATAATACACAATTCTTGGCAAGCACATTCAGCATGAGGTGAAACAAGGCTGTAGAGAGCTTGAGGAAAAAAGCTTCTCAATTTTCTCTTTCTGAAAATTCTCTAGTGAAATGGTTGAATTATATTGTTATTTGCGTCTCTCTAACAATGTTTCAATTATTTTCACCTTGTTTAGAAGTTGATCAGCACTCAAAACTCATTGTTTAAAATTATAAATTTTTTTCTGCTCTGCATCTATAACTAACAAGGAAATATGAGAAACATACATTGAAACAATTTCTTCAATGGTCATCAGTGCTTTCAGACAACAACTGAAGAAAATTTTTACTGCTAAATTCAGAGATCTTTTACTGTTGAAGGTAGGAAGGAAAGTCAGACGTGCTACAGGACTACCATCAAAAACTCAATATATTTTCCTAAGCAGAAGTTTCTAGTGATATTTGAGATGCGCGTGCAATCCCACCTAGCTTCCAGCTGCTGCCCTGGGGTCCATGGATGCCATGTCATATCTATAAAGCTTATGTCTCACACACTCTGTAAGGTCTTTCAATTAGCATCAAACACCTATATGAAGGTAACTGGATTGAGCCGCTTAGTATCCATTGGCAGGAATAGCACTATAATTCAGAAGAGCAAATACAAAGCTAGCTGATATGACTGGAAATATGGCATATGCTGAAGCTGTTCACTGTTGAAATCCCAGTTCTCTATACCGTAATTTGTGCCCTCATCCAAAGTTTGTTCAAGATTGACTGTCATTCCCAATGAGACCTTCCTAGGCAAACTAGGGAAACCAACACAAACACACAGCCTGAAATATCTAAGGCTTCACATCAAACAGTTGCTTCCCTATTTATTACATCACATTAAAATAGAGCTAAAATTTCAACCACGATGGGACATTCCTGCATGTAATCATCTCTTTGGCTTTATTCACAAATTATGCTATATAAATTTGTGAACAGAGAAATTCACATTTGCAAGAATTATACACAGCACCAAAAATGTATGTATCATAATACAGTATATATAAAATTATACAGTATATATAAAATTAGCAAGAAATATGTCAATTACATCAGACTAGCAAAAAGAATGTGATCTATTTCTTTTTTTACTTTTTACATTACCACATTTTCATTAACCAGAGTCTATCTGACTAGATAGTAAACAGGAAACAAGTAAAAAGAGAGAGATTGAGAGATCAGAGATTTTAATTTTCTTAAATAAGGCACATGATTTTACAGATCATGGAAATACTTATCTTGTAATTTAGTTTATGCCTAAAAGCTATATTTTATTCTTTGCGAAAAAATAAAGAAACTCTTAGTTCCACTGTTTAGGTAGCCCCATTATGGTCTTCATCTTACAGAGCAGGAAGTGAGACAGTATTGAGTTTAGATGTGAAGGCCATAATGAGAAAGTATTTTTTTTAAAAAACTATTGGTAGACATTTGCAAAGCTACCTGAAGTACCAAATACCAAATTATTTGAGAAGGACTTGGATAACTATATATCTCTTTAAAAAAATCACAATTTGTCTTTTTCTGATATCCCCAGCTTTTCCCAAGCTCAGTCTACATTGTGTAAAGAGATGAGAATACTAATCCTCCAGGAAACAGAGCTGTAGCCAGGCCCAATGAAGTGGCAAAAAGGATGCTTCAGGAACATCCATCCTCATAAATTACTGCAGGTAAGGCTCAAGTGCTTTAATCTACACTGCTGATCTTGCTTGTCTAAAGTCCCAGAGCCAGTAATGGCAACCAGCTAAGTATGAGCCATTTCTCCATTATATAGAGAACTCTCAGCATTTCAGAAATTCTTATCAAAGAATTCAGTCCAATACCATAACAACTTATTACTGCTTTAAAATTTTGTGCAGCTGCATTACTACTCACTATGTCAAATGCCTTGGATAATAGCCAGTCAATGATTTTAATGGTATGAAATGCCTTATGGCAGCAAAACATAGGCCTGTAATTTCTTTATGGTAAAAGCATTATGGTATGTTAGGAGGACTGTGGGGTTTGTTATGAACATATATTCCAAACAGCAATGTAAGTATACATCTCTGTCAGTATTCAAGAAAAGAAATTAATACATGGGATGTAAATGACTTGGGTAAAGGTGTCCAAATTAATTTTTCAGCTATTCAGCAACAAATCAAATTGTGAAAAGCATCTTTAAGCAATAATTTATCTTTGTTTTGTCAAACTACAGCTGTTTTAAAACAGCATTAAAGCAAGAAGTTCTTGCATAACATACAGGGTTTAAAGGAAATCTCACCATGTACATTCAAAAAAGGATTAAAATTTAAGATGGGAAAAATTAAAGCACATACTCTAATCACCAGACAGTTCAGGCCTGTGACCAACAACCTACTCTATGCATTTATAATGTATCCAGCAACTGGCTTTCTGCCTGTTCAATTTAAAAATGAACTCATGACTACACAGATATAATTGAAGACTTTTTTCTGGATATTATTTCTATTTTTTTCTTTAACTGGTTTGTTTATGTTGTTGTTTCATTAGTTGTACTTATTATTCTACTCTGAATTATGCTTCTAAACAAGGTACAATCAGATGAAAACATTAAGTGTTTAACAAAGCTTTTAAACTAAGTAATTGATATTTTTAAATTTTAAATTAAATCTTTAGGAACTTTTAAAATCTTACATGCTTTAGGAAATAAAATTATATGAGCACAAGCTGTAAAAGTAAACTACATTTTAAAAACAAAAGTTATAATGGTTATGGAGTCCTATTCATTCCCCAAGAGTCTTGTTCCTTCTTATACATTTTTATTAAACACTTAATATTTTCTAAAAGTTTTAAGTTATAGTTCTGTATTCCATATTCTTACTCCAGTTCCAAATCATGAAGCTCACAAACCCCCACAAAATAAGAATTCTATAGAAATGCAGTGATGTTCCTCTTCCTGCTCCTTTTTTTGCTCTTTTGGAGAGCTGCAGTTCGATAAGCCTCTGCCCTTGACTCTGCCTCTTTGTTTCTCTTCTCTACCATATCATTACCTAACATCACCCACAATACCAACAGAACTGTTTCTCTAGGCTAATGTCCTGTATGTCTTGCTTTCTATTTTCCTCTTAACTCCTTTATCCAAATGAAAATGTCAGCCTGCCTAACTGACATATACAAGAGGATGTATAGCCACCAACTGACAGTGCTTTCACTGATAGAGTACTTAATCTCACTTCCCCATCAGCGGTGTTACCACCTCCTCTTTCAAACTCCTCTTTTAGGCTCATAACATGGTTATCTTCTTTGCCCGCTTTGACCCCGTCACTTATTCTATGCTTAAATCATACAGACATCTTGTTTTCCCACTAATCAGGATAATCTGTAAAAAAATGTCTAAATCATGTTAGAAAAAATTTCACCTTTAAAAGCTTTAAGAGACAGCAAGACCAATTCCATGTCAAACTAGTGTTTTATGGATAGACAGTACCAAAAAAGTGAGGGATGCAGTACTGTCATACATACTAAGCTCAGTGAGCAAAACCAGGATTATATTGTTCATTACCAGGAAATAAAGCAACAGCTACATTAAAAGGCTTCAGAAAGGGAATTACAGCTGAGCCTCTATGATTGCAGAAGCACGTCAGGAGTGCAGTGTCCTAGCAGCACACATAAGAGCTACAGCTCTGCTAATTGTCTAACTGGAAAATTTTCATACCATGTGCACACGTGGTTTGTGTTGGAATGCTCTAATCATAATAATGCTGAGCTTTTCAAACTCTTTTACAAATTAAAGGTACCTCTTCCCTGTAACAGCCTGATCCACAGCTTGTTTAAACCACTTGAACCTTCATTACTGATTCTGACACGCTTAGGATCATTGTCTGAACAGCACAAAGCAGAAAGAAACAACAGTGTGTTTTGACATAATGATTTAAGTTAGAAAAAAGAAATCAAAATAAAGTTCAGATTATATCATTATTATATAGTATATTATTAAATAAAATTTATTGTATTGTTATATTACCTTATTAAATACTACTATTACTTTTGTATTATATTATTATATATAATTTTATAACATAATATAACTTTCATTGGAATTTGGTGTGACACAAATGTCTATTGGACAAACAATTTTCCAGCATTAAAAAAAATCTGAATTCCACAGCTATTTTGACAGGACTTGTATAGCATTTTATGTAAGTTTGCATAAGTTTTATCCTACAGGCTGAGTACTAATTTGGGATTCACCAATCTTTTCCCCATGTTAAACTAGTGAAAAGGCACTCTTTCAAAAGAATGTGCTAAAGAACAGAAGGATTGGAAACTTTTTTAAGAAACCAGTGAAATATAAATTGCAATGAATTTATTTCTTTTAAATTTTCTTCTCTTGCTGATAGGCTGCCAGGTAAACAGTTACTTTAGTTCTGGAGAAGTAAACAACTGCAAGAATAAATTGCAATATGGAGATGTTCCAAATCATACACTCCCTGACAAGTGGGCTGCAAACAATCAAGAGAAATTTCTTCCATAGAAATTGTTTCACCATTCAGAGACCATGTGGGATGCTAAAAGGGATTTGCATTGTTGTGTTATTCTCCACCACACACAGAGAAGTCATATCACTTTTTTTATAACCCTTTTATTTATGTGAAGCTTGCAAGTGATGCTGATCAGCAACTCTTTATATACAGAAAACAGATAAAGTGCAGGCTTGGTAAAAAATGAGAGTAATGACAGCAAGGACATATTTGTAACTTATGGTCTATTTTGTGGCTTTTTCTTAGATTGACACCACCTGGGGTTGGAAAAAATATACAAATACATTACGTGTTTCTCCTTTCTACTTTCTTCCCTTGCTTTCTTTTCTTTAGGCAGATGGTTTTGCTTTGGAGAAAGGAACTGCAGATCAGACCTATAGTTAAGTGCTCACCCTTAGTCAAGGACCAAGAAAGGACTGGAAAAATCCAAACTCATTCACAAAGCAGTGATCAAGCTTCGTAGATACTGGTTAGTGTTAAATTAACCTTCATGAAGTGATTGGAATGTTTAAGATATGTTCTGTTAGGATACCATGAAATGTTAATTAATGAATTTAAAGAATTGCTGATATTTGGGATGCCATAAAATGTTATTATAAGATAATGATAATAATGGACTAAAGATGATCTTTGCATTTTATCTCCAGCTGAACCATGACGTTTTCCCTGTGATTTCAAAGAGAGAGATGGTCACCTGCCTGGTATTTTTTGAAAGGCACTACCTGCTAGTCTGCTAGAAATGAAACAATTATTAAGAACCTCCAGTGTTCAATATTGCTTTCCTAATTCCTTGAGTCTTGCAGCTACCCTGAGTTTTAATAGCATAAGGTTCCACAGATAAACATAATCAGTTTCTCCAATAATCCACGTCAGTAAGGTATTCATTTCAAAACCATTTCTATGATTCAAAATCAATCTGTGATTTCAAATGATCAATCTATGATCAATCTATGATTTCAAAATCAATAATTTATTAAAGTGAGAAAAAATACTTTAGGGCTCACTGTGTTCTTGACTGATTTAAGCCTTTGTGATGATATTTTAAAGTCTGCTGCTGCAGTTAACCTCAAAAACTGAATCCCTAAACAAATCCAGTTCTTCATAATGTATGTTTATTTTCCTTTAAATACTTAACCATAACATGAGTGATTGTCATCCAGTCCATCTCTGGACTTACTGATACTTATCTACTACTTACCCATACTTATCTATACATTAAGAGTAAGTTGCCAAACTTAACTGTTAATGTAGAGATGAAAAAATCTGTCCCATATGCACTTACAAAATGGATGTTTCACATGTCAGTTGCCTGAAAACAATGGGGAATAGTTAAATGTTATGTAAACTTTATAGAAGCAAAAAGAGCTGAATTTGGGGTGAGTTTGGTTCAAGATGCTACTAATCAAGGTTACCACAAATGTCATTCAGTAAAACTATGACAGTTATATATCTGGTTAGTGAAATTTATACCTTGATTTTAGCCTACCTGAAAATATTGCTGTGCTTACAAAGATGACAACAACCTTGATTTTAACTTGAAAAACAAAGAAAAACCTACAGTAGTTTCAATTTTATGGTTACAAAGATAATTTTGTTACTGCAAATAATTACTGGTCTATCCTATTTCAGCTCCTGACAATCTGGATACTTGTATTGTCTACCTTTGTACAGTATGGACTAATACAGTTGAGACAAAGAGAATAGATTTCATTTCAGTGAAAAGTTTTCTTGGTAAAGCTTTGCTTGTTGGCCGAACAAACACATTCCAGCAGAAAGCATAAATCTATCTTTACTAAGTATTGTGGGTTCCAGGAAGCCAAATGTGCTAGTTTAGTTCTGATATCAGAGAGTGACACCAGGTTTGATCTCCTGTTCATCGTTACCTCTGTGAATAACTGCTAGTTTGAGAAGTTAGGAATTTAGATCATAGAATCACAGAATGGTTTGGGTTGGAAGGGACCTTTAGAGATCATCCAGTTCCAACCCTCCTGCCATGGGCAGAGGCATCTTTCACTAGATCAGGTTGCTCAAAGCTCCATCCATCCTGACCTTGAACACTTCCAGGGATGGGGCATGCCATCCCCAGATAAAACCTTTACTATTTACTGGAAAATACTGTCTTAGTAACAAAAATTGTGAATAATTAAGCAGTCAAATACCGCTTTGGAATGAGAGGATGTGTCTTTGTTGTAATTAAAGAAGAAGTTAATGCCACCCAATATCTAGAACAGAATAAAACGTAGCAGAAAAGCTTCAGTGAGGAACAACATGAGAACACCAGAAGGCATGAAGTACACAAACACAATAGCAGTGAACCACTTCAGTGCGGGAAGAATACCCAGCAAAAAACCTTGATATTATTGGGTCCTGCTATCATTTATTCTTTTCCTTTTTACCTCTTCTTATTTCTTGCATGTTATTTCCATTTTCACTTAGCCTCATCTGTAGGCCTTATATAAGGTATAACTGTTGAATGAAGACACAATAATTGATCAAGGACAATTCTATTCCCTTTTTTTAATTTGGACCTCCTCCTTTACTCATCAAATTTTGTACACCTCAAGCATATCACCAAGCAACGACAAAAGGCACTTCTACATGCCTTTCCTTACAGACAGCGAACATCTGTCTTTATGAAAGACCTTCCCCTGCATGATCCTAAGGAGAAGGCTTTGCAGATCATTCTGTCATTTTTATCGCTGAAGTTAAATGACTAACATACTTAAAGCTGATACTGGAGCAACATGAGTAAATGCAACATTCTAGAAAGATAACAGGACAGTACAATTAGCGGTTAATGCAGCAACAAGGAATCATTCGCTATCTTCTACTGGTGACCACACTATAAATTATTAAGAATAAGTACATAGCATTTTCTTTTGACTTTGATGTTAAATCATAGCAAAATGTTATCACAGGATACTGTGTTGGTACCAACAGTAAGAATTCATTTTTTTCTTCAGAGACCTTACAAACTCGAGAGGAAATTTTAAAAAATAGCAACAAAAATTTAAGTTATTGCAATCATGGCTAGGAAGAAAAGTAAAGAGAGTTTAGGTAACTGTTGGACCTCACGCAGAATGTGCCAACCAGCACAGTGACTTGAATCTATATCGCCCTCTCTAGGTGCTCTCTAGTACTGCAAGCATGTGATTATCTTCCCTTGACTATGTTACACCGCAATTCTGTCTCCTGGATAGTCATAAAACAAATTACCCATTGATTCAATAGCCTATATGAAGAATACCTGGAAAATGACATAGTGTATCCTAAGAGAATAAAACTAATTTTCCAATTTTCATCTGTATCTTTTTTTAAGTTGCAATGCTCCTCTGCTCTCCTCTATCTGTATATAGATACAATGTTGCAATCAGCAAATATATTTACATAATACAATCACTTGCTAGTGAGACCTGGTGACAGAGAGATGAAAAAAAGATGTACATCTTGCAAGCACAACCGTTAGTATTGTCAGGCAAAAACCTAAACCCTTAATACACCCAGTCCTACCCCTGGTAGTGTAATTATCAGGAGTCCCAGCTGATAGTCCCAACTGATCTACCTTGTTCATAGCATTTGCTTCTCAGTGTAATGACGTAAATATTTACATGAAAGAGATTGAGTATATCTGAACCTGATAATGCTATATAATCTCTTCTGTCAAGATCTAAGTCTCACTATCAGGACAGAGAACTCATGCTAGAGTTGTAGTGTGACCTAGGATCTTTTATTGCATTTTGCAAGGAAAACCAGGGAGACAATGGTGGGGTGTCTTTATATATATTAAAGAAGTGACATAATGAAAATTTCTTTATAGCACAATGAAATCAGCTGTAAAGTCTGCTCCCTAGCATTGAATAAGCTCAGCTCATCACTACCAAGGAAAGTGCACAAAACAGTACAAAGCCTTTGAGAATAATTTCAGATGTTTGGAAGAAGATCATCCATTTAATATTTTAGACACATATTTACTTTGATAAACAACCCTACCTAACCGAATAATAAAAGAACCCACAAATTTACAGTAAATTTACAGTAAATTAATGAGTTAATTCTATTCATTATCTCTCTAGAATAGCACTTGAACATTTTAGTTCTGTTATTAAAGTGATCTTGCTTTATTCTAATTGCCTAACTTTTTTTTGTTCAGCATACATGTCCCAGTACGCAGTACTTTGTCTAAGTGCATGCAATTCAGAAATTCTGAATGGTCTTCCCAAAATTATAAGGCTTATATAAAAAAACCCAAATAAAATGTTGTGTAAACAACATGAAAGTTGTTACCATTTCCTTTCTAAAACACATATAAAATTTTCTCTTCAAAGATGCCCAGAAGTCCATGTAGAGAAATGTTTTACAGAAAATGCCTAGAAAATAACATCTTCACTGAGGCAATTTTCTTGAGCCCTTTCCAAGCTGTTTTCATCTACTTCCATCTAACACAGGGACTCCTGCCTCCCTCTAGGCTCAGAACGCTTCCAGGGCTTCCTAACGTTTAATTTTAAAATTGTCTTCTCCACAGCATTGTGGATTTTTTTCTAACAACATAGATGAGAATAAAAAGAAAGTACACACAGAATATTCTTCATTGGTAGTTGAGAAGAAGTTGTACATTGAAAGCAATGTATTTTAAACATTTCCTCATGTTCACCTATAATGCCCTTTCAGTCCACCCAAATTGCTTGTGTGAATGTCTGGTTTTATTATGCCTTTAGATATGGATATCAAAATCTGACAGATAAGTACTTGGCTGAAAGCAGTTCATACATTCCTAGCAAAGAGTGAAGCTTCTTAAATTTACAGTCTTATAATTGAATTTCCTTAAGTATTATATATTATCAACTACCTCTTTACTCAATTCCATTGCCTGCTTAAATCAAAGCTAACAAGTATCCTTACTGGTACAAAAATTATACAATCTCAGCCAATTATTCCCACAGTTCTTTCCATATGCAAGAATATTTTTTAAAATTGGCATGAAAAGAGTATGCTTAATAAAACATCAAATATGCTAATTAAGATTAGCTCTAATTTCAAATGAGAGATATATGCACTTTTTCATTGTTCATACTAATGTAGAGTCTTGTAGTACGTCAAAGCAGAGAGAGTATTCTTGAAATATTATGACACCTAATTCTTCTTTAGATGCTGGCCTTGATGGGTTTGAACTCAAAGGCATCCAGGCTCTACTTTTAATACTTTCAAATTTACAGAACAGGGCAGTATTTCTATCCAATCATAATGCAAAAGATAGATTGGTGTTGATCTATTCAAATGATTGACTGAAAAATGCACTCCATGGTAGACTTCAGTCCGAGACAAATGCATCACTCTTATCACAAGGACTGATACTATTTGTAAATAGCTAACAGTTTTCAACCACAACAGTTTTAAATTCCTAGACTCGATTAAAAATATATTGAGGCAGACCTTTTAGAAAATAAATGTCTTTGGGAAAAAGCTACATTAATATTTGGTATAAATCCTATGAGGAGGATCAGGTAATCAGTTTATTATGCAGCCTCCTGAAGAACTTCACAGTAAGTTGAGAAGTGGCATTCCCTCCACACCCCCCTTTTAAAGTTCTCCTTTATTTGAAGAAATTCACTGTGCATACCCTAGTCTCATACTTTAAAACAGTCCAAGGCTGCCTAGGTGGCCAAAAATAAATAGCAAACCAGTTGGTGTGTTCCATCAGTGTAGGTAAGCACCCGACTGATGTAAATCTGTATGGCTTTATTATGTCTCTCTTTCAGCCTGGACTAGAAAGGAATGTAGTGGGAGAAGTGGGCATTGTGTATGTGTGGGTGTGAGCGACAGCTGCCAAAAGAGCCCACAGAACATTCCTGCTCTCAAAATAGCTTAGAGGAGAATTGAGACTGCTCTAGATCATTTTTCAGATCTGGAATGAGGTGTACCATCTTACCAATAGAGCAAGACAAAACTAATTCGTTTGTGGATTTGTGTTACACTCAAGAACCACATTCCACATTTTATTAATTTACACAACAATACTAACTCATATCGGCTTGCATGGTTGTATAAAGGGACAAAATTTGACCACCTCTGCCTTCTATTCTATTTACTTACTCTTTGCAATGTTTTTCATATGGATAGACTTCTGGTATACATTTGCTAATCCAAACAATACAAAAATTGCAGTACAGTATAGTATTTCCATCTTTTTCTGAGACTATGCAAGTAATAAAGAGTCCAAATTCTTTTATTAATACACCAATGATAACATTCTGTGCTATAAATAGAATGGACTATTGAAATAGTTTAGACGTGTAAAGTTGGTTTCGGTTTGGTTTTTTTTGTTTGTTTGTTTGTTGGGGTTTTTTTTGCTTAACATGTCATTTGTTGTGCAATCTATCTTTCTTCCTTTAAGTGTTTACAGAACCTTAATCTTTTTGAGCTGATTTTCTTTTTCTTCAGTTTGGTGCCAAAGAGAACATAAAAGATTCCATATGAGATTACATCGCTAAAACCAAAAGGAAAATATTAGGAACAAATATAATATTTTGAGGTTTCTTAGGTTTTTTTACCTCCAATACTGGGCAGACTGTTTACACAAATCATTTGCTGTAAAGTAACACATAATGAGTTAAATGTGTGCAGTGTCACCATCAATCATGTTCATTTGTGTTTGACTGACCAAACATTTATGGCACATTAAATCACTTTCTAATCACGTTATGAAGGAGGAGAAACAAACACACATTTCAAGCTTTCTTTAAAAAATACAGAAGTTTCAGTAAATTTTCCTGGCAATCTCCTAACTTGTGGGAGACTCCACTAATAATGTTCGCCCAAAGAATTTATGAAGGTCTGACAATACTTAAATTCAGTGCTCTAAATGAAAAGAGGTTGAAGTTCTTTTAGGGAATGGACATCTTTCTTTCCAATAGAGTCCTCTCTAACAATTCCAATCTATGTAGCTGCTCTCCTGCAATACACTGTTGATTCACAGCCACCACGGAGTAATAGTTTTCTCTTTCAAAAACAGTTTTAAGAGTGAGACAGCTTGGAGAAAGAACATCCTTTCAGCTAAATAAAGAAACAAACCCTTTGCTGTCGCCAATTGATTTGGTTTCTCATGAAGAAATATGTCTCAGTTCTTGTACGTTTATTTTGCTTTAGATTTTAATATACCCAGAGATCTTTGGAAATGACAATATACATTTTACTTGCCTGGACAATTAATTCTTAGTTAAGTAGCAGCCATCTTTTTAACCAGTACTAACAGAGTATTGCATTCTCCCAATGCACTATTTGATGGCATTTTTTTCTCTCAGTGCCATCTGAAGTAACACAAGTTAAGGCATGTCTGCATCCTATTCTGTTTCTAACTGTATATAATCACAGATACAAGAGCAAAACTGACATTGATAGCTTCCTCCAAATCAAAATCATTGCTATTTTTATACTCATTCTGTAGAGTCCTGTATACTCATAGAAATACTCAGATGTAATCTGAGTAGTGCCTTGCAAAGCTGAGCCTTCGGCTTAAAACTGTTCATCAGTGAGATACTCCAATCTGTCACTATACTGAAATTATTATAAGAATGTCTTATAAAATAAGAAAATATAGGATCGAAGGTGGGTAAGATAATGGCATAAGTGATTAGATATATTTTCTGGAAAGATGATGCCTTTACATTTGCAGTTTTTGACTTGTTTAAACATTTTAACTACAAATGCAGGCCATAAATGTGTCTGTGTCTAGTACAGTTCCCCCAGAGTCAGATATCTGTAAACTTTACCGCTTTCTGAATCTCTCAGTTTTCTCACTGCAAGTTTAAATTCAGTATTAAAATAACTTGTATTAAGACTGGGGCTTCTGAAGATACCCATATATTTGGATCTCCTTGAGAGAAAACTGATCCCTTTTGATTTTGGAAAGATAGAAGCTGAAGAAAAGTATCAGGCCTACTTCTGATTTCAAGAGCAAGTTCATAGAACAGGTTGCCTCAGTAATTTGGATACATTAGTGTGACTGTTACAAATGTTTGAGACTCCTGAGAGTCTTGGGTTACCATGCCAGACAAGAGCGAGGCAGACCAAAATGACCGGCAAGAAGAATGAAGTTCCTAAGAGATATAGTTTGCTTTTGGGATATAAGTAGAAAGGATTAATATCAACGTGACCATATGCTGATGAGTCATATACAGTCCCCAAAGTTTGGCTTTACTGAAGTAAAACAGCTTTTTTTTTTTCAGAACATGAATAAAGAATGCAAACATCGTAACTGCAGACAGTCAAGTGCAGAGCTCAGGCTTGTTTCCATGTTGAAAACTGGCTTTTTTTTGACTGTATGTAATAGTCTGGAATGTTTTTTACAGACAGGAGTCTTCTGTCTCCAATTTTTTGGAGGTCACCAAAGGACACCTTAATAAGAATTTCAGGACTTCTTATGAAGTAAATAAAGACTCACTGCCCTGCACTGATATGTGAACATGAGAACATACCTGGCTTTATAACTCCATGAGAACAGTCCTGGCTTTCTCACCTGAGGACATTAGGCTATTTTTTTTGCTTACTTGCACAACGGACTTGAAGTCGACCATGGCCTACCTTGCACTCCAGTGTTTCCCGTCCCATTAATAACACTCATGGTATTGGAAACTGACCGTCCCTAATGTTTGGAATCAGTGTCCCAGAAAGGCACAAGGAAAGAAGCACTGATTGCTGCAAGCACGGCCTTGGTCCAGTGAACTAGTACAGCTGCCATAGAAGTCTAGGAATAAGTGGGTTAAAATTTTGCCATGTAAGTCTGAAAGAGCTCTTTGACTGAGGAGAAAGAAATACACGAATCATGTTGTAGGAAGTTCAGGCTTCAGTTCCAACACCTGTTCCTTATTTACTCTCACAGTCAGAGGTCCACTAGCCATTTGATGTAAAAGACGAAAATGATCAGTCCTTTTTTCTGGACACTTTGTTGCTATATGGGACATATATAAATCATATTTTTGTTTTAGCAGCAGGGGCTTTTCTCACAGATAAACATGTGTTTTGTCTAAAACAAAGCAAAACACAAACCACCAGAAATATCTCCCTAGAAATGGATGATGCTTTGAACAATCATTAAAGGCCAAACACTTGCTGAATAAAAATAAAAACATAACTTGACAGAACCTGGCTCATTGCCCAATTTGCAGCAGAGAACTTTTTCATGTAAGTGTGCACTGGTTTTTTTTGTCTTACAAAATCTGTTAATGTGTTCCTATCTGTTTCATATTTGAGCCATGTTCTTTACTCAGCTCTCTGACAAAATGAATTGCAGACTAATACATTCTAATGAGACAAGACATTACCTTTATGAATGACCTCATAGAGAAGAGGTTGGCTAACATTGTTGAAAGGCCTGGTGCCAGGCAGCTCTGGGCTATGAAACCCAGCTTGAGCTCAGCAAGACAGATTGCATCATCCCCTTCTTTCCAGTTCCAGCTTGGGATATTTAGCAGATGAGCCTGGAAAGCAAACAAACAAACAAAAAAACCCCACTGGTGAAGAACCAGGAATACTTCCTCAAATACAGTAGAGTATTGAAAGAGAGAGCACTGAATGATTTCCTTTGTTATTGGCTTGACTTTTTCTGAGCAGGCAGAAGCACTCCAAGTATTTTAGAGTTGCTAAGTCTATGCTAAGAAATGTTCCAATCTTACCTATTGTAGACAAAATCTTACATTTCTCAAGCCGTATTCTGGCTGTGACATTCTGCCTCACACCTGAACGAACCACAGAATATTGTAAAGTTTTCATTCCCTTCTGTGTATTCCTTTTACAGCACTTTGAGCTACTCTCTAACTGATAAAGCACATACCTAATATACAGGAATCTAATATAACTTAGATTGCAACTTGTGTGAAGCTGCAACCTTTAGAAGACACTGTAATTTAATAAGGTATACAACATCTTCTGTCTTTTCTATTTCATTCCTTCTACCCTGAAGGATAGCACTTAGTGAAAATCTGAACTTTTTCCTAAGACTGCTAATTATAAGGATAGAATAAAGAAAACAGCTGATCAAGACAGACATCCAGTATTGACACTGGTCAGTTAGATAGGTATTAATATTGTTCAGTTATTGGCATAACTCTATCTGGTTCTCTCTTCCATCTGCCTTATAGAAATGCATAGACATAAGGAAACATAGAGGCCTTCACGCTTGTTTCCCTTCATAAGTTAATACTACAGTTCAGCGCTTTGATAAAAGCTATTCTTGAAGACACATTCATTGGAAATACAAAGGAAAAATACAGTATTTAAAAGATCTTCCCCTCTGAACATGTTTAAAGCAGAGAAACACCTTGCTTTTATTCTATAAAAAGACAGGCTCCTTCCATTCACGTACAGGAAGAGGACATCACAAGCAACAGTAATTGCTCTTGTTCTAGCCAAAGGTTACAGGTATAAGAAGTTGTTAGCAATCAAACCTTCTGAGTACCAGGATTACCGTATTTCATTGAATGAAGGTCTACCCAGCCAAGCTTTTTCTCCAACACTGAATAGTGGTTGATGCTTTTAGAAATAATAAAAGAAGTGGGTCACATATGAGTAGTCTGTCCTCTGATATATTCTTCCTAGTCCTGTTAATCAGCAGTTTATGGACTTCCTCACCTCAGGATTGAATGAATTGACTTCACTGTGTTTAAAGGCTAGGGATTTACCCTTTCCAAAGTGGATTTATAATTTTGATCTCCACAATATTTTCAGGAACAAATTCCACAACTAAATTATGTTTTATATGAAAAAACACTTACTTATATTTATTTTGTACCTGCTACTTTACAATTTCAGGTCTACATTGTCATGCAAGAAACACAAAATCACGACAAATCTCCAATAAGACAATAATTCTATGCTTTTTTTTTTTAAGTATCCACAAAGAACTGACTTCAGATGACTTGCCAAGAGGCCACCAATTCATCTTGGATAGCTCTAGTGTAATAACATGAGCAAAACTTACAGAAGCTGAGTGGTTAAAAGCTCATCTGGAACCAATAGCAACTATGGACATTGCAGTTTGAGAATTAGACCCTAGGCAATTAATAAATGTCAGAGCATTTTGATAAGGTCCCTTGCATATATAAATAAAACTGAATTACCTTGTAACTGGATTACATGACAAGGCTTATTAGGATGTTTTTGTTTGGAAAGAAAAATACTATTAGTGGAATAGAAAAATTGTGTATGAGTGAATGCAATCTAGAAAAAAACTCTGGGGAGAGACACTGTTGGTTGCCATGTTACCTTATTGTGATACTGCAACATCTGAGTGATAATTCTTATCTTCGGATGATAATTCTTTATTGAAATAACTCTAAAAAATAAAAGAAAAAAACAAAATAACTTTTAGCTGGTGGGATATTTGGATAATGTATCCCAATACCTTTAGTTTACTGTGTTGTCAAGTCCTACAATTCAAACTGTACCCTCATTCATCTGTCTGTAAAGCATACTGATTGAAGTTAGTCCTATGCAATATTTACATCTAGTCAAATTCAGTTAATAACCATCAGCTAATACTAGAGAACATCAAGCTTCAGCAATTATTCAGTTGAAGGATTTACTCTTACGGAATTTGCAGAAAGAGAGACTTGTTTTAGCAGCTCTGTTCAGACACTGTACTCATTCTCTTAAGCAAATAATACGCTTACAATTATTATGTCATCTTCAGTGATTATCTTCATGTCTTTGAATCAACATAATTGATCAAGTTTTCCAATGATAAATGTCTGAAAAGAATCGCTTCCTTTCTGCCCCACCACATATTATTTACAGTTGCTAGACATTCATCATATTTAAACATCTTGAATAATGATTTTGTTTGACATAAATCCACATGCAAATTCATCTTAATTTTTATGGATTATTCCAAAAATAATTCAATATTTCATTATTGAAACTGATATTTGAACTCTGAATTTATGAAATATGGGCTACTTCCATAATCTGCAGCTTGACTGCATTCTTAATTATTTAATGAGCCTAAGATATACTCAACTGTATACAGATTAAAAGTGGCTGGAAATAAAACTGTTTGAAAAATGAGTGGATTGATAACATGTTATGAAGAGATGAACATACAATTTAAAAATTAAAAAAGAATTGAGCAAAATTAGAGAGAAACAGGCCAAAAAAGTCAGTTCTGTATATACAAACAAAAGGTAGAAAAAGAAGATAAAACAATCAAAACAAAAGATAATCTGAATTATTATGGAATCACCAGTCTCATAAGACTCTGAATGCCATAACTATTTACATTGGTGTTTTGTAGGAAGCAATGCTGGTCTGGCTTGCGCTTTGAAGCATATCAAAGCTAGATCATGAAACAGATTAAAAAAAGTTGTATGCATGATTTTAATTTATGTTATCTTTTGGAAGGAGAAAACAAGTCATCCTTCTAATTTTCTATTTCTTACAGAATTATTTAATTAAACATTCAATTTTGTTGAATTAAATTCATTTAAATGTGAGAAAACACAAGAGAATTCCACTCTCAAAATAATACTTTTGGCATTTTATTACATTAAATGTATTAAATCTATTAAGAATGCACTAATCTGCAACTGGAAGATTTTTAATGTATTTATGCAATTAATGTCAAAATAAAGTTTCTTGCACTGAAACTCAAAAGCATGTTTGGAAAATGAAATTAGGCATATTTAAGCCCTGCACCTTCCACAGACAGCCAGATCTCTTGCACCCAGTGAACTTCTTCCGGAGGAGTAATTTTATTAATTTTTTTTTTATTTCTCCCCTTCCTTCAATTCACAGCAAGCAAACATCTGACAGGCCAGTAAAATTGGTTCATAACACTGCCCAATTCTGTGTTAGAGAATTTTTAACAAATCATTGACATTTTAATTTTAAAAAGGAGAGACTGGTCTCATTAAAACTAGGGTCATATGAACAAAACACGAAAAATGGAATGGCTTAGCTTTTTTGTAACTCTAGCTGCCATCTACTGACTGACTATTTCATCTTCCTTCAGAGAACATGAGAAAGAAAGCAGGAAAAGATCTGATGATCCTTAATGTGGTAAGTGCCTTGTAAATCAAAACAAGCAATGTTTGGTCTTCAGTGTAAAAAAGGAGGATGGAGGTAGGAGACCACTGTATTGTTACCATCATAAAGTGTATACCTTGTTTTCCCCCAAGCAGCGTAATTACTTGTAGAAGCAGATACACAAAGGAGCAATGAGGTATGAAGTGACTAAGGGTCCTCCTGTCCCATCGTTAACACCAGCCCATGCAGTACATGCACTCAGGTAACATACTGTTGCAACAACATAACTGCGTTCCTTTTCCTCTCATTTCTGTTGGGACTGTGTTCAGCTACGAATACTTGAACCCTAGGTCCTGAAAACTGACTAACAGTACCAAAGCTTGTGCTCCAAGAGTCTCTTCTGACACACTCTTTCTAAAGCAGCTAAATTAAAACAGTTTAGGCAGGAATTTAGGGTATCCTCATCTCTGAACTTTTGAGACAATCTTGTAATTTGTCCCCTAAAAAAAAATCCTGCAATGTTCTTCAAGTACAACAGATCCGCAATAAAGCTGTGTGTGGCTATAGCCTATCTAGACACCCGAGGTTAGCTAATTGGAGTTAAGAACCAAAAACCTATTAAAAATTGATGAGTTTACCTCATAATATTGGAGGCATCTTCAGCATCTGGGTCAGCGCAGTATTTATTGGCAAGGATTAGGCACGCATCTGCTGACTCTATCTGAGACACCAAAGAAAAAGCAAACATAAATAGCAACCTCTCTTTCCAGCTCTTCTTTCATCACAAAGTATTAGGGAATCCAACATGGCCATCATGAGTGTGAATGTCAGTTCTTAATACTGCTAATCAGAAACGTTACAAGGCTAACGTGAGTTAATGTGAATGATGATAACAGCTCTCATACACACATAACAATTTCTTGAAACTTGCTTATGATGCTCAGACCAGGTCAGTAGTTCAATTATTGACTCTTACGTTGTATCAGCTGAGGCATGAAGGTGTTAACGGACGTACCTTTTGTAACCAGATACTGAAATTTAGACCCCTAAATCCACAGGAAGTTCCTGTTATATCAGTACAGTGCTCCCACAAGTCCTGCAGCTTTGTTTGGGAATTTAAGTACCTTCGTATTAGAGACAGGAAGAGGCAGCTGAACTTACAATTTAGAATCTGAGCACCAGTTTTAGAAAGCATGAGGAGGAGAACTGATCGGTTCACAGGACCTCTATGTTCACACAAACCTTAGTTCTATTTAACTCAAAGCAGATGACAAAAGCATTTTTCAGTGTATACAACCAAATACCAACACAAAGAAGGGTAGAATACAGAACACAAAATACCAACACACAATTTTATGGTCATACTTAGAACATTTTGTTCTGATGAACTGAAACAGTGTGTGTTGGGCTACAACAAGTTAAGCAACTTCTGCAGCCAAAATGGACAAAAGACGTAACTAATACTCCAGAAAGTGTTAACATTGCACTAAAATATTCGTGGCTTAAGTAGCCGGTTTACATTCCATTAAAAAAAAAAAGAAAGAAAAAGAAAAAGAAACATAAAAGAGTTAATGCTGTATCTGACAGCTTGCCATCTTTTTTTTTTCATTTAAGCTTCATGCTTTGCTTTAAGAGTACAAAATAATTTACCATAGAGAATTCTAGACAATAAAACCATCTCATTTTAGCTACCAAAAATCTTAAATTGTATTTTTTTTTCCAGGATTCTAGACAATAGAAAAAGGGTTTGACAGGTGAAAAATTATTTTCTAATCGTTCTGATGAAGGTAAGACAATAGCATTTTAAGCAATTACTGTAAGACAATGTTCTATTATATCAAACATTAATGTAAAATAGACTCTTGAACTAAACCCCAGTGAAAAATTCATAAAGAGTTCAATGGAATGGCAGACAATGTATCTTAAGTCACAGTGTTACTGTAGGTTTGAAGATCTAAAGATACAGGGAAAACAAGGTTTATAAGGTTAGATGTTATTATTTGTTAGGCAAGCTAATAAAGATGGAAAAACAATCTATTGAGGTTACATGAAGATGAGCTTTACTGTTTTTTTCCAAGTAATGCCACGAATACTTTAAAACAAGTCAATTAGCAGGAGAACAGAACAACAGAGCTGTTACCTTAACTCTCGCCAGGTCATGGGGATTAAGGACTGAACCCTGATAAAATTCCACCTGAGTGAAGTGTCGTTTAAAAAGAGCTTCCAGCTCAAGGTTAGGGGAGATACTGCATTGGGAAGAGGAAGAAAACACAAGAGCAAATGAGAAGTCAGGTTCCATAACTGCCCCATTTCCTTCATTTATAAACTAACCCATTTATTTATTTTAGGTATTCAGACTTCTGCTGATGCTTTTCCTGTGGTGTGGAAACGGTGTGCAGTACTTAAAAGACAAATACTATACTGCTTTCACTTCCTTACTTCTGTCTACAGAGCTTCTGGCCCACTTCATTGTGCTACTCTGCACGGTCATCATTTGTCAGTTTCTCACAGATGCGAATCCAGAAGAATCGATGCAAACATTTGAAAACATGCTCACACAGCATTCTCCACAGAAATTGTCTAGTAAGACAATCACCCTCTGCATGTCCCCACCTTTCTCAAAACAGCTGATTGCATCAAATAGAAGAGCTTAACACAAAATCACTAAAAGCTGGAAAGAGAACCCCATAGGGACCCTGTGGCCTGTATGAGCTACAATTAAAACAAACATAATTATGCTGTGACTTTCTGTCTCATTTCATTTTGCCATCAACAAAAAAAAATTAAATGGATCACAAGCTATTATATAATGTGGCACCAGCCTTGCAAGTACCTTTTCTGATGCCAGTCATTAAAACAGAAGGGATTTAATAGCTACATAGTAAGTGCATGAGATCTTTGTCATGCTGGAATGCTAAATATAGTAAGAAAATAAAACAGATACATGCAAACACTTGTCTGTGAAGGTAGGAAAGAAAGCAGGCACAAACAAGTAGCCAGGTGCTAAACTCCCTTCATGTACATATACAGTTTCCCGATTCCTATCACCATGTATTTTCACTGTGGAAGTCTGCATCTCTGCTTTCCTCTGCCAGTCAATTCTTATTATTACTTAGAGAGGGGAAACAAGCAAGCAAACAATGCAGTTACTTGACGATATCATCTTTAGTTCAGTTTGAAAGGACTAGATAAACAAATTGTGTAAGTTCTGCCGATGCTTAGTTTTTCAGCTTCCTTTGTTGAATCATCATAAAGATTCTTTAACTTTTTAATCTTTTTCTTTGACAAGAAGAAAAGCGCAGAACTTGCTGCTAAATGCAAAAATATTACTCATTCATAGCTTCCAACACTTCTAAACAGATGCCATTTCGGAGCAGAAAAGACCTTTCATGCTGTCTCTCTCTCTCTAGCACATGGCTATTCCTAGCAGCTTCTCCCATAGGCATGCCTATTCGGTGCTGTATTACATGTAATGCAGAGCCTGCAACAAACAGCAACCCCCTTAAGACACCTTTCCAAATCCCACATCAGAAAAATGCAAGAGATTATGTGTGTGTAGGTATGTATAGACGGGTAAAAGAGCAGTACTAGTTATCACCATGACAAGAATTTATTTTCTATCTTCACTATAGCTGTATAGTAATGTATCACATTTATAGTAAAACTACATCTGCACCTACATCCTTCTTTTTATTAACAGTTTGCAATATGAAATAAACATTTTTTCCTAGTGAAATCAAAGGTGAAAATGTGTTTTCAGATAGCATAAGTTCATATGACATACAGTATTTTTCACTGATTTTACCAATTTCGGTAGTTTCACTAGAAATATTTGCCACTAAAGAAAATTCTCACTTCTATTTATTAGTATTTCAATATTTATTATTTCATAATTCCATTCCCACTTCAACTATGTGTTTAGCTATCTACCTCACAATTGACGCGATTAGGTCTGAAGCCTGCTTGAAACACCTATATACTTAGCAATGGGTTATAAAACAATTGTAGAAAACAACTTTTTTCAAAATACATTGTTAACAAAAGTAATTGCAAACATTAATTGTATGGTTATTTGGAGCTTGAAAGATCCCCTATCTTCCCAAAAAAAGATACGGCCTAATTTAATGAGTTTTAGTAACAGATTATAAAACTAATCTTGAAAGATTACTCACTTATGCAGAAAGACGATTTCTACGTTGACATCATCCCTATCCTTGTGCAGGAAGTCCTTCAGGAAGTTGGACACACTTTCAAGTGTTATGTGACCACAGACAACTATGTGCCTGTTACAGAAAAATCAGCGTTAATCTTGCAAAGAAGATAAAACAAGCAAGCAAGAAAACAAAGAAGAAAATTATAATTTATTGGCCAAAAAAGAGTATTAGTCTCTTCCTTGATGTTTCTCTAGATCCTATTCCATGACGTCAGAGAAGGAAAACATCAGTTCCAAACGGTGCTTTGCAATTGCAAATACACATACACTCTCACTTGCAAAGACTACTATTAATGAACCATTTGGCCAAGTTGTATTACACATTTAACAATAAGTGGCATCATTTATACATATCTTTATACACTGTATTAATCAGTCCCTTTCAAAGTCATATTTCTTTATTTTACACATCTTTCTTCACGTCTTTCCTCGTCTACTGAGATTTACTGTTTACATTTTTGGTTTATGACATAATGAGACAGCAAATCTCCCTAAAATGATTCAATATTTTTCCATGGTTGAAAGCAGACACTTATGCCAATGAAGGCAGTGCAAAGCTCGCCAATTATAGGCCATAAGCAGTAAAAAAGAAATCTTTTTCCTACCATAACTCCTACAAGGAGAGTACTTTACAATAAGATATCATTATTTATGCACCATTGCAATAGATTGCTTAGAAAATCAAAGTTTGCACAGACCGTGATGTCACAAAGGTTTCTACTGCTCCACATTTCCATTAATAGATGTATCTGACCATGTAAGATGGAAGCACACTATATACCTACATACACATTCTTGAATTCTACATCTTAAATTCTGAGAGGCTGAAGAAAAGGCCTAGGAAATTGCACTCTTCCTGACTTAAGGGATCTTTGCTCCTTTATTATTGTAAAGCACAGTCTAAACATTTGTGATTAGAATATCCTGCATCATCTTGCAATTTCCTTCATGGAATAAACTCAACCCCAGCTTCCATTACTGTCATGGGTTTATGACAGATGGTGATTTTGATATACCTATTGCTAACACTTCCAATTACCACATTGCTCACAGAGGTCAGGAAGAGGGACAAGGCGGTATAGATACAATTGCTGAACTAACAGAAAGTCAACTTCATTACAGTCATATAGTCTATGCACAAATGCTACAAACACACAATTTCACAAACTTATTTGGCAGTTGAACTGCCAAATGTGAAGCAAAGTAATTCCAAGGGTAAGAAGTAGACTGTCCAAGTCTCACCTACTTCATAATTGTTCTGTGGAAAACTCAATAACGTAGAAACCTCATTAGCTGGAAACAACAACAAATAGGTGGCAGCAATGATTACTTATGTAATGGGCTATAATAGGATTCTGTTCTTGCTTCATAGTTTGATCCTTGATGAAATGTGTGTGAAAAGTGCATAGAACTTATTGGAAAAGGGATAATTATGCAGAATAAAAAATAAATCAGTAATACGCATCATGCAAGTGAATATCACCATCATGTACTGTTACTTTTGCAGTGGTTCAGATGGTCACTAGAAAAGCAAAACACAATAAACTATTGTACCAGTCCAGCACACCTTATAATATTGTTCTACTATTACCACTTTTTTAAATAGCGTAGCACGGAGTTTTAAAGCTTTATGTAGATATACGATAAACACTCCTTGCATGAGTTCTTAGTGACATCACCAGGACTCAGATGCAATTTTAGAAATAGCAGCAGTCAAAAACTTCAATGGTTTCTTTCTTTTTAACGGGCAAGGAATATATGTTTATATGAGACTCTAATCCTGCTGGTTTGTATTTAACATAGGACTCAATACTATGAACTTCTATTGCTGAACTAGCTTTCCAGAGTGTCTGCTTTAGCTTCAGTAAGATTTTGCTCAATTTTAACCTAAGTTTCTGGTGCAGTAGATGTACAGAGCACCGAGTTCTCAGACTGTAAACACTTAAAAACACAAAAATCCCTGTGTTAAAGCTTTCCTGTTTTATGAAGTGGTAAGCACAATATCAGAAAACAAGACATAAAATATATGAGCTCATCCTTTTTTGGTGCAAGGTGTCCTTAAGAGGTTTCCTCTGGGATCTTTGCAGCTTGGCAGAATTTGCAGCAGCCTCTGTACTGGATAAAACCATGCCTATATTCCCCCCTTCAGACGCACTCTTCCTCAGTTTCCCAAGTGGTCAATTGCCTGAGCTGCCAGCACTGTGTGCATGTGTTATTGCACTCACAGTTAGGTCAGGATAACAACCTTCAACACAGAAGGGTAAAATATGATCTCAAGCACTAAGCTTCACTCCCCACCAAATGGATGAATCTCCATCTAATATATCAATGTAAATGGAAAACCTCAAGAAAGTTCAGATTCTGAAGAGATGTTTAAAACCTGAGTAGTTTACTAGATCTAAATTCTGAACAGACTGTGTTTGATACACTACATTACACTAACATATTGGGAAGTTCTAGCTGTCTAGTGGTATTCAGCACTTTTCCTGAGTGTAAACCCATCTAGCATCAAAAAACTGCAAAGGCCCAAGAAAATGATAAATAGCAGCTAAAAATATTCATTTGGATTCCTTATACTGTCTGTGCACATTTTCTAAGATGACTAATTTTAAACTATGGGTATTATTTTCTTCAAATGTTTCCATCTATTACTAATTGAGAAATTGAACTTTGCATTTGCATAGTTGATGCAGAATAGAAATAATTCCTTTTTGTAGGCAACTGCTTTGTACAGATCCTGCGCTGTTAGCTTTAGCAGGGTCTCTTCCTGAATGCTCTTGTGCTACACTGCATTCCTGTGCAGAAAATTTACTTCCTTCCTGGGAGATTTCACTTCATACGGGTTCTTTTCTGTCATTAATTAGAGTCCACATTTTAAAAATATGGGTAAGCTGAAGAGACGAACTACAAGCCAGATAGAGTGTGCAACCCAAATGACTCTATTACGGAATAAATTTTCATAGGATCATAAGATCACAAGATAATTCAGGTTGGAAAAGACCTCCAGAGGTTACCTACTCCAAAAACCTCCCGCTAAAAGCAGATGCATTTGGTACAATAATTCAATCCTGTTATAATTCTTATTCAGTAGGGTTTCACAGCAATCTGCTCCAGTGAAAATAAAACATTTGGATGTCAAATACTCTTTCATTTGGGCATCAGGACTAATTCTTTTGGAAGTGTCAGAAGGCATCTGCACCATGGTTTCATTTTAGCAGTCTGATTTGGGGCTGGACATGATCTATTCTTCTCTTCTTTGCTGTTCTTATATAGTGCAAGACAGTGTCCTGAGCAGTGATTGCAACAAAACCTCCTGTTTTTCAAACAATATTTTCTGATGAGATACTTGCATTAATTTTTGGTTGAAAACTCCCACCAAAAAATCTCCTTTTAACATAAATTATATTTTTGCTTAGAAGTAGAAGAAATTGAAAACAGATTTCCTACTTGCCCAGAGAGAGTTATTAGGTACATTATTTAAGAAAACTTGGCGAGCTTATATTGTTCCAATCTGTCCTGTATATGATTTGAAGATTTATAACTTCCTCTGTTCCAATAACCATTCCCTTTCCCATGTACCACCCATTTTTTTCCACACACTGAGAGTTTAAGTAAAGCCAACATACTGGATATCTTTTGCTTTCAGCTAGAGTTGGTTGGTAAGAAAATACTGTGTTAATAATTTTGGGTCAACAGAAATGTCTAACCTCTGCATTAAGCTTTTGTCTGTGAAAGACCTCAAGAGTAACACAGTATTCAGCTAAATTATTATGATTTCCAATTTTTTTTTCTTTAAAAACCAAATTTAGAAATTCCCTTACAATACTGCAAAGCACGATTCAGGAATTTAGACATTTTTATTGCTGATAAATATTCAGGAGGACTAAGGTTTCTGTTAAGTAATAATTGTCATTGGTAACGTATCAGAGGTGAAACCAGTTTAACAGACCAATGGGAATCCACATTACATGATTGTGATGCTGCAAAAAGAATATTTTACAGAGAATCAAAAGCTTATCAGGAGCCATATTGTATCAACCAATAAAGCCAGACTAATCCATTCTCTCCCATATGTACTTATCATTCTCAAAATTAATTACAGTGACCAAATATGAAAAATTAGTACAGTTCTACATAGTTGATTTCAACTGTTTCTACACAGTTGAAATTCTCTACAGTACCTAATTTTTTTCCAATCATGTATTGACATAATGATACATTTGCTAAAAATACGCTAGCTTCTTATACAGTAAACAAAAATGGTGATAAAAGGTCCAAAGCTACCACAGATACAAACAGTTTCAGGAAGAAAAAAATGAAATAAGCAACAGCTAAAACATCTAGAATACTGACATGAGGTAATTGAGAGCATACACTTAATCCATGTAAATAGGACTGTAAATGAAAACAGATCCACTGTGAATAGGATTCTTCGAAAAGGATCTTTGCATGGTTCTTCCTAACAGAGGAAACAATACGAAAGGCAAATATTTTGCCTGTTTATTTTGAAAGAAATTATATCCATTTTATTGGAACAAGTATAAAGAACTTGAAAAAACTCACTCTAACTAGTCTGTCATAATAAATCAAAGATAATAAATACAAAATTCTATTCAGCATTCAGTTGAATACATGGTGTTCACTTGTCAAGTAACTAAATGAAGTGTGGCGCATATTGATCTAGATGTCTCTATAAAACTATAATATTTATATCAAATACACATGCTCAAAACTCTCTATGGTCTTTCTGCTTAGTGTTCTCATCATGCCTTCATCTATTGACCATCTAAATTCTTTCTTTGTATACCAGTAGCAGGCTGCTGTGGTTGAAGTAAACAGGTTCTTGTGAAGTCTAACTGGTTTTCCTCAACAAAGGATGGGTCTCAGTCACTTTTTCTTATTAAGAAAAGTCAATAAATGTCAACAGAGACTGTACATGTGGTCTTCTTGTTTATCTATTAGTGGTATGCATTCTTTAAATATACCAGTTTACAATACATTTCTAGCTGCTTATGCTTTTTATGATTTACCTAACTCAAGATTCTATTAATTCAGTTCAATTAAGTGAAAACTTTATGCATGTGCTTGTGTGTGTGTCTCATTCAGTTAAACACATGCCTTATTTTAATATAAACTCCCCTCTCAGATTAATACAGATAAAGTAATAGGTGCTGCACAGTCATGATTTCATGTTTTTCTCTTTTTTCACAGAAGACTTGAACCCAAGGATGATCCTCTAAGGACTACTTATTTAGCTAATGCATAGAGTGAGCCAGAACAATATGTTGCAATATTTTAAGCATAAAAAACCAACTTGCCTATGTATTGCATATATGACAAAAAGCAAAGACTGAGAACAACTCATCTAGAACGGACACTTCTGGACCAAAAAAAAGACATGCCAGGTTGGTTTTTAAAAAATAACTCTAGCAGGTATGAAACTAAAAAATGTTACTCCCAGACTTGCCTTTTTGCATTAGTCATTCATATCTGCGAAGACAGAGCACAAAATACTCTGAAATCAAGACATGATTTTTTTCAAAAAATCAACTGTAAACTATTTTCTCACTCTGATTCTCAAATCAGGCTCTAGAAATCTTCTAGTACAAAGGAGACAAGTCAAAAATATTGAAGGATATAGCAAATTGTCTGTCAAGTGTGTAACATCCCAGCACCTTTATTTTAACATTTTTTCTCCTTCAGCTGTTTGTTAGAAAGTAGATTTTCATTATTCTCTTTACTCCTGAAGGACTAAAAATTTCAAAAGTGTTGAAGTTACTGAGAAGCCAAAACCACTGACTTTCAAATATGTATCAACATTAAATATATAAAAGAATATGACTACACTGTGGAGATGTGATTGCAGTATGTGAGAACATGTCTGAGGTACATTTAATTTCTGTAAATTTGACCTGATAGGTTCAGCTGCCAACTATTTAGGAACCAGAGTGAACTCGTGCAGCCCGTACTGAAGCTGCTGTGATTAATATCTGTTCTTTCCAACAGGTTCCACGGTCTTTGGAATCTCTCTTATGTTGTAAGTAAAGAAAAGGAATTCGTTAATACCAGAAAACACTCAAAGAGCTACATTCAGTATATGGTATACAGTACAGGACAGTAGAACAGCACTGGATCATACATCAGATTAACATAAATGGGAAATCATTAATGTCAGGCATTTGAAAGTTACCTGTGATGCAGATATTAATTTACTTTGCGATCAATATAAGTATGTAAAATTAAGAATCAAGAAGGAATAATATCAAATTCTGTTAAACATAAAATTGGTAATGTGTGACAAACATACAGTCACACACAAGACCCTAATTAGTTGTGAATTATTACAGCTATGAAACTATATCGAGTGCACTTACACAAATCCAGGTTTCAGTATTGCACCATGAATATCAGTGGCGTGTCACTGGCAATCTTTGAATATTAGAAATTGTTTCTGAAGCGCATAGAAATAGTACAGAGGAATTCACTTACACAGGTCCTCAAATATTTTATGCCCATCTAAGTGCGATTTCTACTAGAGAACAGGCTGACAGAGTGCGTTTCAGATTCTTTAATCCTGGATAAATAGCACGCTCCTTTGTTTAAACTGCATATTAGAGTTTCCATCTAAGTCTGTTTGCAGTACCATGCTATCATAAGTGATTCGCTGTGAGCTGCTTTGTTTATTTCAACTTCCTTTCTCAGTTACAGCTAAATGAGTTTATCTTACATCTTTATGATCTAAGGAATTGTGGAATGCTTGTCTATAAAGCAAGTTAAGAAATAAAAGTTAATATTCGTTGCTTGATGCATACCTCTGAAACCGCAATAATAAGAAGAAAGCACAGTGATTTGTTTCTTCCAGGGTCTGGATTAGTTTAAGAGGCTTCCACTCTAGATTTAAGTAAAGGATGAATATTCATCCTTTCATTCAGTCTTGATGGTAATATTATCTAGACTATTTCTGCTTTCATAAAAAATACCACAACATTTAGACACAACACAGCTATATCATCATAAGAAATGAGTTAATAATTTAGTACGAATAGAAGTAAAACCTGCTAAATGCTATGGCACGCACAAGGAGTCCATGCTAGAAAGCCTACAGTAAAATGCAGGAGTAAACCACATCTCTAGCATTAGCATCTCAGTTGCAAACAGACCTTAATATACTATTCTAATCCTTCCAGACCCTGGACTTCCTTCTTGTATTATTCTGTTCAGCAGATATCACACACCCAAGATGCTCTGTTATTACTTTTGAAATCAATTGAAAATATTTTCCCTTAAATAAATTACTTTCTATGTTCCCATCATTACTCATTTTCAAATTGCTTTATGCATTTTTAAATGCCCAATGAGTCAAAAAATAATTAAATCCTTTGTAAGCAATGCCGGCGTTAGCAAAGGCTTTAAGATTTTTGAGCATTTGATTCATGACCAGAGCCAATGCATTTCTTTCCATAGAAATCACCGCAAAATGTCATGACTAATTTTCTGCAACAGAACCTGAGTGAAAACAAAAACTCATAATTCACTAAAACTTGCTCATCAGTTCACCACTTCTGCCATCTCACGTTGCACTCCCTGAAATGTCCACACTTAAAGTCATAGCCTGTATATTTTGTAGAATATGGTAGATCAGCAGATTTATAAACAAGATTCAGTCTTTCTTGGGTCAAAATTTGAACAGCAACAACTGCTATTTTGAGGCCAAACTCAAAAGTTTTTTAAAGTTTAGGCAGAGAGAAGGAAAAGTTGAAATTTTTACAATTTTAACTAGAAACATAAAATTAGTGCTGTTATTGTAGGAATGGAACACGATTTGAGACCTAGAATACACTTTTTTTTAAGTCATGATATTGTTACATGTCACTTCCCACATTTCTTTTCTTGCTTTCATAAGAATGGATATAGTTTAATAAGCATGCAAAATTGAAAAAAAAAAAAAGTTTGTCCTATTAGTTGTATCTGTCAATCTATTTAACACTCATCAGATTTTCTTTATCACTAAGTGAGACTTCATTTGAAACAGGGGGATTAGAAGAATGGCTAGCAGATGGGAAATAGAGACACCCCTGGGGATCATAATGCAATCCATGTCACATTCTCTTATTACATTCTCATCCCACTGGAAAATAATATCTTACATATTGTATCAAATTATTTAATATAATAATCTAATGTCACTTTCTTTGGAGCTATGCCTCTCATTACTGCAGCAAATGGACCTTTGCCAAAGTATTTGGATAAGCCTTAAAAACTTTTTTTCTAATTTTTAATCAAATTCAAATGTCTAATGAGTCCAAGATGGCTTGTCAACTTAAATTATCTGTTTGTCTTTCTGTTTACCATATCTATCTGTCTACAGTTTTTATTTTTCTGTGAAGTTTAGTTATTGAATCCCATGTTTCCTTCTGGAAGGAATCTCTAACAGATGATTCTTCCCGTTGATATGTTGATGATTTGCTAATTTATGGCTTGTAAATTTAAGAAATCTGAAGAAATCTCTGGGAAGCAGAGCAGATCATGAGAGAAGAGAAAAAAGAGGTTTTAATAGTTTATACAGTAAAGAACTGTGATTTCATTAAAATACAATTTTTAATCATATATTAACTGCGGCAATGCCTCTGGATCATTTTTTTAAAAGCTTTTGAAAATTTAACAAAGTTTAGCATAAATATTTACTATTGGGACAAGCAGTTTATATATACATATCCATGTATATAAAATAATAACAATCCCTCTCTCTCCCAGTATCTATTCATGTGAAGCTGTGTTCTGCTTGCTGCCCTCATAAAGAGTTTCCACTGGATTTGACAGCAGTTTTGCATGAAAAAGGCAAAAAATTTAGTCCATGGAATTAAAAGTCAGTAATCCAATGTAGAGGAAAGACTAAAAAAAAATCATTAAGTTAACCAGTCTCTCTTTCAGTCCATCAGTTTACAAATGTTCTTTCCATATGCTTTCTAGAGCTTTGTGCAGGCTGATTTATAATAAGCTAATGTCTTCAACTGGAAAATATTTCACAGAATTAAAATCCAGTGTGATCATACAAACACATGAATACAGAAATGAAACAACCAAATAAGAACAACCGTGATTCTCAAGTAAATTAGTAAATGCAGAATAAAAGGTTAATTATAAATTAGTAGAGGTAAAAAAAAAAATCTGGATCTTTAACCAAATCTCAGACCAGACCTGAGTAATATGAACATTACAAATAAATAAATAAATAGGCAAACCTTGATTTTTTTTTTTTGTTTTTGCTTAAAAGAAATAACACAGATGATCTTGTAAGTCCTATTTTGGCTAGGACTGAATGTGTAAGTTCCAAATAACACAAAAAGAGTGCAACAGCAGAATTCTACTTATCCAAACCCAAGAATTTATTGAAGAAAACCCCTGTCTCATAGGACTTAAAGCCTGAACTTTATAGTTAAGAGGTTAGTTGGAGCACTTCAGAGAATCATCCAAAGCCAAAGTGATCACTGCCTCCTCCAGCCTTCCAGAGCTATGCATGCATGAGCTACCCTGTAGGCTTATTGCTACAGCCTAAAAACAATAGTCTATCAGCTATGGTGATAGAATGGCAGATACCTTTTGATCCTTCTATGGTATTTCACTTTAAAAATATCACTTTAAAATGATCCCTTGAATACTAACTCATGAGTTCTACAGATAGGATACAGAAAGAGCTCAAACAGAGTAAGTCAAATCGAAAGCCTTAAAAATAAAAGAGCTAAATGTAGACAGGGTGTAGGGAACCAGCTGCTGGTCTCAAAATTATTAAGAAAAATGGCCAAGAGAAAATATTATTAATACTCAAGCTATATACCATTTCAGTTTGTAACAGATGAAAAAAATGTCAAACAAAAAAGCATATACTTCCCCTTTTTATATATAAAAAATTCTCTATTATTTTCTAATCTAATCTATAGACTTTTTATAATACTGTAATAAAAGGTCGTATTTTTTTTTGTTCTCCACCCAACTACATTACATCTAGCTTTTATCTCCAGCATTCGTATCCAGTATTTTGTCATTACAAACTACTTGATCTGTTCATCATGATACTAGTTTGACACTAATTTACTTTATGAAATTACCTGAATATAACTTCTTTCAAGTATATGCTTTCATTAGTTATTTCGTAGGGATCCAGTAAGCTTCACAATGTTTTAGTGATATATGTTCTATATAATATTGCAGATATTTTTCCGTGTGATGACATAATGCTTGGTGATGAAGCAATTAATAAGAGTTAACCTTCATTATAAATTTGTCTACTTTGCATTTTAAAAGCATTTCTCATCTTCAGAAAGCATAAACTTGACTCCATTAAATGTCACAAAAACTCTGTCAGGTAGTTATTAGTCTGTTAATAATAAAAATATGCCAACTGCTCTACAGAGAAAGTAAGTTACGTTGTTACCTGCTTCTACAGAAATCAGCAGAACATTGGCTAACATGTAAATAATATTATGTGCTATACCTGCTTTGCAAAAAGTATTTCCCAAAACGTAAAATCATGCACTACAGAATTCATCCAGGGAAACGCACAGGAAGGACAAACACTGGTAACTGAATTGCTCATGTGAAAGAACAGAAACACTATGTAGGACTCCATGTGGAAAATATTGGAAGCCACATCACTGTTATCTTAAGATACCTCTAAGCAGTACTAGAAAATAATATTTTTTACAGTTCTGATTGCTTCTCATGCCTGAATTTTATTTCCCAGTTACATCTTAGTTATATATATATATATATTTAATATCAACTATTTTCTGTCTTTGTAACTACAGTCTAGTAGTTATATATATATATTTAATATCAACTATTTTCTGTCTTTTTGTAACTACAATCTAGTTTTCTCTGTATCATTTGTATTTAGTGGTAACTATAGCAAGAAGCAATTGTTTGCTTGTTCTGAGTATAACTAAACTAAGACAACTATTTTTTTCTTGTCTACTGACCATCCAGTTCTGGTGTATCAGGGCACATAGTAAAAACATTACAGAGTCTTTTGATGAGCTGATCTGTAAACAGTAGCAAAACAGCTGTTTAGCAGTAATCTCATTACCTATGGAGCAGATCTCATTGCTTACAAATCTGAAATTCAAGACAAGGATTGTTACCTTTTTTTGGTAACTTCTTGATTTTTTTTTGCACTAGGTTTGTAATTGTGCCAAAGTAATTACCCTACTTGCCATTAAATGCGTGTGTGTGGTCTCGGTCACATTTTGTATAGATATATTAGTATGCATTTTGGTATATATGCAACAGTGAGTACTGTTGTTTATTTAACAGGTGAAACTTCAATCAAGGACTATAATAAAATTCCTGCTTTGTGTTCTAGACCTGTAGAAGTCTCATTACAGGAATATATTACAAAGCAGAGATTATAAATTATATTTAAAATTTAAAATTCCCCGTGGACTTCTGTAACAAAACTATCTAGTATCTAGTAAATTTAACCAGTGATAATTGCATACTGCCTACGAACTACTTCTGTTTCCAAACTCTGCATGTATGTGTCTCATCTAAGAAAGAAGTAAGCTTCTTTATTGTGCAAAATGGTTCCTATATAGTTTATGAGTCCTTTGGGGACTTTATTGGCTGAAAAGCAAAATGAAATGCGAGATCAAATTTGCTGGTGTGTTGGTTGTTTCTCTTCTTTAGTCAGCGGAGTTTGTAGAGAGAATTTTTATGCGTACATTCTAGCTGCTTCGATAGTTACAATTCTACAGCAAGGCTCTCCTTAGTATTAAAGTGATGTAGTACAATCCTCAAAACATACATAATCATATGTTAATTTTAACTTCCCACCTAAATGTTTAATAATCATATAGAAGCATGTTATTCCACAGACGTAGTTCATGAGGCAACATGTATAAACATATATATAAATGCTACAAAGCAGATTCCACGTATTTATTTATTTTGGAGAAAGTTAAAAAGTATACACATTTGCTATTTTAAGAGCTGAAACTACATCTTTCAACAAAATTTAGCTGCTTTCATTTTGTACATGCATTTAATTTTATCTAGAAACTTTCTGACGTTAGGAATAGAACAACTGTAGTTTCTCATTATGTTTGCTGCCAGAATCTATGCTTGGTTGCTCAACTAAAGACCTTATATTGCTAATTACTACCACATGCCTATATCCCAAGCAAAGGAAAACTTATTGGTTCTGACAATCCATTCTCTCAACACTGAATTCCAAATGAAAACTTAAATTTTGGCCAAACATAACATTTCATCAATCTTGTTCTACTGACTGCAAAAGCAACATCAAACAAGGGGTGCTAATGGCTTTTTGCTGTGCAGTTCCCAAGCTTAGATTCTCTGATGAAAAGACCCACATGAGCAAAGGACATCTTTAAACTACTTAGTAATTAATAATTGAACCAGCAAACAATGCATAAAGTAAATCGAACAGTTTGTATGCTGATGACAGAGCTGAGTTTCAAATGACAAGTTATATGGGCAATAGAGATCAGCAGAGAAAGCACTGACAACAGAGTGAGCTAAAAACAAACAGATAGTGCATACAAATAAAAAGTGGAAAAAAAAAAAAAAATTAAGCACGCCCCAAAGCTAGCAGAAGCCTGTAATCTGGAGTTGAGCTTTTCAGGATGTGGGGTTCTGACTGAAGATCAGGTCCAAATTTAGAGACGTCTGAGCAATGCTGGGTACTAGTGACAATGTAGAAGGGGAGAGACTAAACCTCTATATGTAAAATAGTTTCTAACCATATTCCCCTCTGCTGTAACTCCTTTGGAGCCTCAAAAACAGAGGTGTAAGTTCTGTGTTTAAAAAAGTTCTCTCTTTGAGAAACCAAGTATGAATACAAATATGCAACTGAGTAGGCCTCTGCCACAAATAAACATTTTTGGAAATTAATGATACTACTCTATCCCCAGTAATAAATTAAGGCATTTTGTTAGTCTGGATAAGTGAATTATGATGCAAGTTTCCAACATTAGTGTTTACAGTAAAAAAAAAAAACTTTAGACATTTGAGGGTATCTCAGAAAATGAAAGTATTGAAGTTTTCAATTGTATCATCTAATTGCTTGAGTATTATTGAACATACAATAGTGTAAGTGCTAAAGTAAAGAAAAAACTTTGATTTATCTACCCAGTGACATAAAACAGTACTCTAGAATTAGCTCTGTGGGACATTTACAGTCTTTCTGCTCCACAGAGAGGAGAAACAACTTGATAAAACCATAATCCACATTTATAAAATTATGCAGGCATGATTATTTGAAAGGAATAAAGTAAAAAACGTATCTTCTTAAAGTAAGCAGAGGGACAATTAATTAGATGCGTTGCTTGCAGTACCTTCTTTATGTTATATGGAAAGGATTCTATATGACTAGTCTTTTAGGGCAAATATATATCTACCAGTGAATATCACAATGATATGTAATAAAACAAAAGATGGCAACACTAAGGGTGATATAGAGAAGAAACTACTATATCGCCAAGTACACCTAGTTCATTAAAGGCTATATCCCAGCAGGTCTAGATGCTGGGAATGCCAGAAAGAGCTGGTTTTAACTTGGCCAAGAAAACAAGCAGGCTTTCAATAGAAATGTAACGAGCTAATGTGATCCAATAGAATTTAACTTTTGCTACCAGGTAAAAATAGTATTTTTTACGGGTTTGTTTTTTTTCCCATACTATATTGATACTAAGGCTACTACTTGCTCTTCTTAGGATAGGTTTTATATGGTGTGTTGAAGAGAATCATGTTAAAATCCATGGTCATAGATCCTAAAATCACAAGTGTTTGCAATATTCATATGAAGTCAATAAGAGCTGCATGAGATCTGAATCTGCTGTTTGAACAATGAATAACCCGATCAACATAAATCTTGTATTTTGCACTCCAGTAAACCCAAGTTTTCTAAAGAACTGAGTTGTTTGAAAATCATGTGAATTATCATTGTTATGTAGTTAAGAGATGACCACATGATAATCTGATGCCCAAAACTGTGAAGTGACAAGTCAACCTTGTTCCAGAAGCTAACTGCATATGCAACAGCAGCATTTTTTACAAGATATGTCAGTCTAGTCTTAGTGGTATCCAGGTTCTCTTGAAGTAGGGACAAAATGTTGTCACTTGTACCATAGCATAGCCCAGGTCTCTAATTATAGTGTGACAACTCTCCAGTGGTAACATCTGATGTCAAGGAATACAGCCTTATAAGCTGTGAGTCAGCTATTACCACCTTCAGGGGCTCTTTAAAGTCACACAACCACACCTGGTCTTTTTTGACTTACTTTCTGCCTCGGGTTGAGTTAAAAGTCCCGCCGTATTTCTTCCGATTAAGGATGAGAGCAGCAATTTCTGGCACGTAGCGAGCAAACATTGCCTACATGCATGAAACAAAAACACAAAAAAAAAAAGAAAATGGCATGCAGAGAGTGTTCTACTGCAGCAGAGGCAGCAGAGCCTCTTGGGATACTTACTTTCTTCCACTAACCGCACTATAGGAACCACCATATTTCTTGCGGTTTCCTATTAACTCTATGATTTCAGGGACGTAGCTGGCAAACATGGCCTAAGAAGAAGATAGGAGACAGAAGAAAAGACTAAAAAGAGAGGCCAAAGAAAGGGGGATGATGAATATTTTCAGAAGATATATATCTTTAAGATCTGAAAATGCAAAAGAATTAGATCTATGAAGTTGTTTAAAAAGAAAATTTAAAAAATGTAAAAGTTCTTATCAAACAAAACAAGAGGGCTCAATGTAAAAGTTGGTCTTGGAGAAGGTGCACACCTTATAAATTAAGAAAATGGTCAAAAGAGGAAAAATAGGCATACAAAACAAAACAAGAACAAAATTAATTCAAACTGGTATCTAATCATAAAATACAGTTATGTCTAATTCTTCCTGAAGAGGGGAGGGGAAAAAAAACTATCCAAGCTCCACTGCAAAAAAACAAAAATCAGTATTATCATTACTGTTACATTTTTATTTTAAAAGACAGACTTTTTTCCCCCATGATTAGGATTCAAAAGAAGACAAAAACAAGATGGAATCAGGGGTTATTCCCCCTGTCAAGAAACAAAAAGGTCACCCCCCATCCCCAAAAATCTTTTCCAAAAGTTTATGTTTTTAAAAGGATTGGAATAACACATGATAGAAAAAAGGTTTTGAGGAGAAAATAAAAATTATTCTGCCATGTTTTGTCCAACAAACATCTTCCTTGTGGCTGGATACTTCGAAGAGCTACTGCCAGTTGACAGGTCTTTGTCTTCGTATGTCAATAAACATAGATGGGAATGCATATATTTATGCTCACATATATACTCATATATATGTATCTGTATGTGTCTCATCTATGGCATTCATAACATTAGTTATATACATATCACCTCTGTAAGATGTATGTATGTATGTGTGAAATAAATATATGACAGTAAAGTAACAATATACATATGTATGTATGTGCACAATATATGTAGTGAGTCATCCATAAAGCACTTACCTTGTACAGTGTAAATAGTAAAATAAACCTTGCTGTTTTAGAGAATAACATTGCAACAGGACCTATAATATTACTAACATTGATAAGTAATAGAAAAGTTGACATAAGACAATTAGTAACTTTGGTGCTATGTACATACAGGACAAAGAACATGAGAATTTGCTGATATAAAAGGATACTCATTATGGCCATGTGATAAATTGTGAGTTAAGATTGTGCTACATGACATAAAAGGATGTTTGAAATTAAAGAGAATGTGGTTTGCCATCATCTGGATCAGGCAAGCTGCTCTTTAAGGCAGTCCAAAGCCACAGTGTTTGTTGGAATTCTGGGAAGGAACACAGAAGGGTGGGTAGGACTTCTGAAACCGCAAAGTGCCTTTCAGTATCAATAGCAGCCTCAAAAAATGCACTACAGTCAGTCACTAAAAAGTAAAGGACTACAAATACATTATAAGTTGAAATATTAAGGCACTTCATGTATTAGCATGCATTACTCATTTAAATGGATTAGAAAAATTCTGACTCTACTAAACTGGACTAGTTTGACAAGCTCTGCCAACATATTTATCTACAGAAAAAAAATTAGGGTGTATTAAATATATTTAAAAGTTTTATAACTAATTTTAATTCACTAAACCAGATATTATTATTTCTTTAATTATGGCATTGAGATATACAGGATCAAGTATTAAGGTAACTGGAATAATAATAATAAAAAAGAGTTTTTACCAGTCCCCCAAGGATGAAGAAGACCATGAAAAGGCGACCAAGGGTTGTTTTTGCATAAACATCTCCATAGCCAACAGTGGACATTGTAACCATCAGTAAATAAACACATTCCCAGTATGTTAGCGGTTGATTATTTTGGAAATTTTCCCATGGATCCCCTGAGTTCTCCACCTAAAATGTATAAGAAAACATATAATGAATTAATAGAGTTGTCCCACAAATTAACTCTACTGATATATGTGGGTGCGTGCATATATATCTATATGTAATTTGGCATATAATACAAACTCTGGATCCTTTCCTGTGATTTATTTTGAAGAAATAAGACCAATTATAGCATTACAGTTAGCCAACATTCATAGCCTGGCCACTCATACTGTTTATGGAAAGCATCTTTTCCATTCACCACTAAATAATATAACTTATTAATGCAGCTAGGTAAGTTCATTTTATAGCAACTTGTTCAGAACTTTTTCAGAGTGAATCTTACTTGTAATGCAATGATACTTCTTAATGTTTCTGTTTTAAAGCATTATGTAGCTATTAAAGGCATTAGTGACACATTAAGTTTAGTGAAACACTATCACTTTTCCAAGAAGCCAGCTACTGTATGTGACAAAGTTATAAATTTATCAGTGGGAAAGGAGCATGCCCTCTAAAATTTGTTCCACAGTAAAAAGTTTGAAGTTTGAGGATACCTACAGTAGAATAGAGAAACTTACGCTGAAAAGCAAAAACCAAAGCAAAACAAACCACAAAATCCAAGCCCTAGAAAATAATATTCCGTCCCTCCTGATGTAATTTTAAAAAGTGCTTTTTTTGGTTCAAAAATAGAAAAAGCTAATGTTTTTATGGTAAAAATGCTATATTTGCCCAGAGGAGTGTAAAAATGTGGTCATACGTGAATGAGAAGTATATAATGAATGAATACATCCAAAATTTTGGTGCATCTTTATAAGAGTGAAAATTAAATGACTATCTGGTATAACAAGAAGATAAACATTCTGAATTTAATCTTATATAGCTGGATGCAGCTCAAGGTAATTCACGTGAAGTCAATTAAATTGCTCTGGACTAACACCAATAACATTAAATTAAAACTTTAGTCCAAAACCATTTCTGAATAACTTATTACTATTAGCACCTTGAAATTTTCCTGTTTCTAAGTTGATCATAAAATGTATTTAAAAGACAAACACTTAATTTTGTCTTTTATTTAATTATATTTACCAAACAAATCAGTAAAAGCTGAGTTTAAAATGTTTAAAATACACAATAGATATATACCTATCACATATACGCATATTGACTTTTATGAACTCATATATACTTCTACACTATCTTACATTTTTCAGGTATTAAGTGCAGAATAAAAATCTATTACAAAAATCTATGTTATCAGTGACTGAAAGCTACACCAAAAAATTTGAAATTTAAAAACAAAAGGGAAGTAAATAATCCTTAAAAAATTGCTACCCGGAACGTTAGCAGTCCCATTACTTCTCGTGGAAATACAGAACTGCTTTCTTCTGGCACAACCACTGATTTCCCAGGACCTCAGTGTCATTTCAGCTCTGCCAACCCCTTCCAGGAAGCACACGGGTAGTTATTTAGGAAATATTGCCACCTACTGGTAAATTGTAATCATTCAAGAAGTTGCATCAGTTCAAGTCCATATTTTATTGCTGAGGTTAATGATGTATTACTTACGATTCAGAATTAGTTCCGAGTAGAAGCCTAAAATTAGGGAAGCTGCGATGTCTTTTTTTTATTGTACTCTATAGATATGTTAAGGGATTATCCAGAGCAAGGCAATTTCAGGTCATAAAGTAGCTCAGAGAGCAGATGATCCATGAGAAAAAGTCAATGAAGTATTTTCAAATATACTTACCAAATGTATGAACCCAGCTGCTGTCAGCCACGTGCTGATAAATATAGAGCACAGATTCACTAGCTTGATGGAATTACTGAAAATAAACAAAACCCAACAAGAAATAGGAACTGAGACTGGAATTTATCACACATTTTTAATATGTATCTGTATACAACTGCATACTTTAGAGTTAAAGAATCTGATGATGATTTCTGAAGAGATACAGGCTCCCTAAAAAACTTAATCAAAAGCCTATGCTATTATTTTGTCTTTGCAGAGTTCATATTTGCATAATTTGGATCACTTGAAAGAAAAATTCCAATGCATTTGAGAGCAGAAAGACAAATGGAAACCTTAGCTACATCTGTACTCATAATCAAACAAACGGAAATAAAGAATGCTTTTTCACAAATACTTTGGTTGCCCCTCAGTACAGTCACCTTCTCATTTTTCAGTGCTAGACACCTCAGCAATTATTTACATGTAAATATTCTGCTACCCTGGAATACGTCCATGCAGGTCCAATGAATTAAATTGAGCAATGCCAATTAACGTTAGCTGCTGAACAGTGCATTTATACATACAATTGACTGATGTTTTTTGAATTATTTTTCGTTAGCTTGTATGCTTCTTCTATATTCATTGTGCTTTTGACCCCAGACCTGTGGCAGCTTTAAAAATGAAAAGCAAGAAGATGTTTTTGTTGCACACTCACCACTTGTTAACACTTGGATACATGACCACAGGGCAAGACTATTTCCCTACAGTTATAGCAAACAATTAATGAACTATTGCAGCCAATCTGTAAATGTCATGCTGCTTTTGTGAAAAAGTTATGATTCCCAAATTAAATAACTTGGGTATTTTACACTTCCTGTGTAAAGTCCTAAGTAATTTTCATATTATTCTGCTTGCATGGACTTCTGTGGACTTCTTTGTGGAAATTCCTATGGAGCTAGACTATTTCATACTTCACATTGACATTTTTCTAAAATAACTAACTAAATAAATAAACAAATTTGAAACCTACCAGTCAAACCCTGCAAACTCTTTTTAGTCCCACTGAGTAGTATATTCCCTATTGTAGCCAGAAGTTATTTTTATTTTGAAGCAAGGACCTCTCTCAGTTCAGCAGGAAAATACCATACTTAAAAGTTTGTGGAAGAAATATAAGTAAAGCTCGCTTGCTCCCTCCCTCTCTTCTTTCAAAAATCACTATGATTTCAAAATCTAAGAAGGTTATTCAACTAATACACAAGGAACTGAAGTCCATGTATTACGATGTCTAAATAATCTTACCCATTCATGGAACTGTATTGGAAATAGCTCTCCTTTGTTTTTGAAAACATTTCTAAAAAAGAATAATGCCTCACAAAAATCACTATTATTCCTAAAGCAATACATTCCAAAAGAATAAAAATGGGGAAAATTTCACTATCAGTGTTAGTAGTAGTAGTTTTTCAGTAGAATTAATTAATATTTCTGTTTATAACTACATTAAGGACAATAAAATGCATTATTTTCTAAACAAAGTTGAGAAATGAACCTGGAAAATTAATCAGACCAGCTCCATTAAAAATATTTTTAAGAATTACAGTTAGCGAAGTGGGCAACAGTGGGTACGAGGAAATAAATACAAAAATACTCAAAAATAATACACCAGCAGTTCTGCAATTAATTAGCGTTCACCTACATCAACACATATTCCTTATTTCTCTCTTTCTTAAGGTATGGTTGATTAAGGTTCATATTTTGTTGGTGATAAAATTCAGTCATAGCACAGGACCCTAAACAACAGGTTCGTAGGTTAAAAAAAAGATAGAAATCATGCTAATGCAAAGCTCCGTTACGAAAGGCTAAATACCATCCTTCACCTGGACTTAGAACAGGAGTGGCTCCTGATACAATAATGTGTCAGTTGGTCTCCACATATTACTATAATACAACAGCAGTCATTAAATGACAGCAGTCATTAAAAATACTTATTTACATGACTTGCTTGGCACATTTTATTTTTGCAGATTTATTAAACATTGTACCTTATCTCTCCTCTATGAAATATCCCTGTGTTTCTGCCAGAGTCTAAATATAGATGAAGGATTAGTCATAAACATTTTCCTGCTCTTTAAGCTCTTTCCAACATCTGTGCAAAATCCCTTACTGTGAGCCCTGCCTAAGCCTCTGTAGTTTTGTTGAAAAATATTAGAAAACAATGAAGTGAAGGAGAGAAATTTTCAACTGAACACCACACAATTCACTCTATTTCATAAAACACAGGAACAAAAAATATTGACCAAAATACATTTAATTTCAAATTAGGGAAACAAATAGATCCTTGGCACAGTACAGTCTTTTAATACACCGCAGTAAAATTTTGCTTTGCCTTACTGGTTCTTTTCAAATATAATTAATAATTTTTCAGATATTCTAATAATTATCTAGCACTCCCACACTACTTTGCTACTCTTCTCACTGCCTCTATTTTTGCACTGTTTAGCTTCTTCCTTTGCATCCCAGTGTTTGGAATGGCCCTTCTGCCCATTGTGTAAATAATATATGCTCCTTTAATCCTCATATCTCAGTCACTAATTCCAGAAGTAATTTTAATTTATATGTTAGAGTAAACCTGTTCCTTTACTGGGGGAAAGAGGAAAAGAAGGACAGAATTTCTTCTCTAATTGCACCAAATATTAAAAAAGACAGCAGTGCCCTTTATACTCTATCAGTTTCTCATCTTGTCAGTAGTTACTTGTTATTAACGCCAAGCACACAAATGCCTCTAGTCGAAAACAGTCATATGAGGAAGCTCTACTTTACAGGCTTTCTAATAATCAACATTTGGGTTTTACAGATATTTGGACATTCATATAAATAATCACAGAGATGATGATATCTAATCTAAGAGTAAATTCTGCACGAGAGAAATGCTATTTAGATGAACAGGTCAATCTTGAATAAGCCAGCTCTAAATACACTGAATGTGATTAATGCAGTATCCCTTCATTTATGGATCTGGAAGTTTACAAATCCACCACTCCTGAAGGGGATTTTAGCCTGTATCCAAAATCCCTTGAGTTTATGGGGCTTTTCCATGGAGTGCCATTTCTTTTGGTAAGGTTGTTCTGTGTGTTAAATGCAGACTCATTGGACATTCTGAGCTCCTGCACAAAGTACTCTCCTTTACCATACTGGTAGCATTCTAAGCTACTGGCCTACGTCTTCACTGCACATTCTTTGATTTCTTTATTTGACAAGAACTGGATTCCTTACAGTCACACAGCTGAAGACAGATAGTGTGAGAGTTTTACAGCAAAGAGAATAGTTTCAAGGTTAAGGGTTGAAGAAACAGCCGTTTACCATGAGTGTGTACAAATCTCAAGGATCTATTTCCCCATCACTAATAATTAACATAGCAAGTAAATGGAGTTACTTGCATATAAAGCCTTCACACATGCATCATCAACTGGTGGAGAGAGCATAGAATTTCAGAATGGAACTGAGTTTACAGTAATTATTGGAAGCTGGACTCAATACTTCGGCTGGGGCATTTTAGGGAATGATGAAAGGCAGTGTGTCTTCAACTGCGAGGCATGGGAAGGTTCCTTTTTTTTTTTCCTTCAAAGTGATCTTTTGTTCAAAGTTGTGCTTCTTCTGCACAACTTTCATGTATTAATAGCCTGAAGAATCAGTGAAAGCCAGAAGGTTACTGGGAATATTTTAAATATTCTTTGAAAGAAATGCTAATGACAATGAACACAATATAAAGATAGCTGAGTATAAAATTAATTTTTAATATGTTTTTGATTTGAAAAAGGATGCTCAGTTCAAAAAAACTGAAATAGAGCCACAATGATTATTTATCAAAATACTTTTTATCTGTATTCTGTTGAATGAATTGTGATTTCTGTTTTTCCAAGGCAGCAGAATACGGACTGATTATGTGGAAAGAAGCAATATTTAATCAGTGCAGAGCTCTGTAATTAATTCTGCTTTTAATTTATCAGCACTCAGTCTTGCTCAGATATTTCAAATGTAACAACACATCAAGTAAAATCTTCTACTGATCACATGGCAAAAGATGCTGACACTGATAAATCATTCATCAGCATAAAAAGGTTAAAGAAGAGATAACAAGGTTTTTTTTCCAGAAAAGAAAATCATATATTACTGGGACCACAAACCTAAGCCACTTACATTCTGTTACCAATGCAACTAACTCAGTATGTAAGAAAAGGTCTTACCTTGTTTTAAGGATATTCAGAAACTGCAAAATTTCTGAAAACTGTATCAGTCTAAGGGCTCTTAAAAATCTTAAACCTGCAGTAAAGGAAAAAAAAAATTCTAGTAAAGAATAATTCAAATTATAAAAACATTTCACTTACAATGACAGTGATCAATGAAATAAACATACGTAGCATACAAAATGTCAAATACCTTTGAAATGTTCTTCCATATTTAATGGTTCCAAGATCCTTACCAGGTCTTTTCAAATTGTTTTAAACTTATTTCTTTAATAGCTGAAGTATCCTACCAGAAAGCCTTAGTTTATGTAGGAAGCCATGGGAGGAGACATACAGGCTGAAAACTAAGGGGAAAAAGTCTCACTGAGGTTCTGTTGGTAGTTCTAGTGCACATGTCCTTCTCTTCCAGGCTGTCAAAGACACATACAGATCTGAAACTCCTTAGTCCTCCAAGCTCCCACATTGCTTAGTGAAAAATAAGAGATTATGGGCAAGAGATCTGATAACCTGGATAAAGTACGCTGTTTATATGCCTGATTAAATTGGTAAATCTTAATGACGTAAAATCTTTTATTGTAATAATGCTCCCTATCTCCACCCTAATTTCCGAAAACTCAAGCAGGAGAACAGACGAAAGACACATTCTCTCTTAAAAATTACAAATCTAGTGTAATTCTTTCCATCAGACTATAACTATAGGAATAGATTACACTTTGACTATTAAAGAAGTAACTATTTTTACAAAGAAATAGCATTTTTGTGTTGAAATCAGGTTGCATGAATTGCAATTCCCAGACAACTGCAAAGACAGCGAGACATACACAGAGGGAGCGTGCACAAAAAAAAAAAAAACTATAGAAGATTAAGGGCTTAAATTATAAAAGAGACTTATGCTGATAGTAAATAAATTGGCTGCAGATCTTTGGCATATGAATAAAAGTACATTGTGTATTATACACATGCACAGCTTATAAAATTACAATAAGGCTTTGAGGATAATTTTTATTAGATAGTACAGCCAAGAGTTACATAAAAGTTGCGTAACATGGTATTGTGACTGTTGCAGTTAGGTCCAGGGCAGCTTCTTCTCATACTTCCTCTTTATTGACATTTATTTTACCCACTTGCAGTGTATAAACCACTTTTTATTTCTAGAAACTTAAGGAAAGACTGGTCCTGCAAACATAAACCTGGTGACAACCTTCATCATGTCAGTGGAGTCGAGAGGTTCCCCTCAAAAGCAAAGATGTATGTGGTGAGATGTGTTTAAATCAAGGCTTTATTTCTGCAGTGTTCTTGGAAAGTTGTTAAATAAAATTTTTACTCATTTTAAGGAGTAAAAATTTTTACTCATAAGGAGCCTTATTAAGGGTCATAAGTAGCCTTAACAAAGTAGAAAATCACTCCTGTCTATTACATGGATATAAAGTTTCTTTTTTAATTACTGACTGTGGGGAACTCTGAAGATTAATCACAACTTGAAAACTACATTTGAGGATCTAGACGAAAAGCAATAAAATGATGCTTAATAATGATAAACTTAGATCCATTTGCAATTAGTGGATGATAATTTTGGATCATAGTGCTGAAGCTGAGAGAGACATATCCCCCTGCTCCACTTGCAGTAGTTCCCACAGTTGCTGCTTCTGTCCAAAGAGATGTGGCTGGACAGGGATGGAGAGGACCTTTGCTAGCAACCCTAAACTTCCTCAGCTCTGTTCCATCTAGCTATCTCCCTCACTCTACTCCCTAGGAACTTTTTGAAGAATGGCTGGTGGGGGAAAAATCCTTCCTTTAAAAATGCTTTGCATTGCATCTGAAGTTAATAAGATGGCCAAGTTACCCATTGCAATGTTTCAAAAAGAAGCCTGAGAAACATCAAATTTAGCAATAAAACCTCTATCTCCAAACTCTTACAATGCTTAAGATATATTTAGTTGCTGAGACACAAATGATAGAACAAAAAGACTATGGCTTCAACATATTTTTTGTGGAAGAACAAAATTATTATGGATTAAGTTCTGCATTTGCTACAGCCTATGCTATTTTAAAGAATTCCCTTCAGGGAACGGAATTTTTAAAAGTGCAGAGTTTGCTTGAATGGTTTACTTGAACTACAAATAGAACTGGCTTGTAATTGTAAAAGGTTAAAAATCACCTTGTAACCTCTGTATCTTGTCTAGGACATTACTTGTGGGGCCGTGTTTTATAGCTAAAGGAATTACTACACAGAAAGGATCAAATTTTGATCTTCAGAAACCTCAGTGTATTGCCCGCTTTGTGTGGTTCAAATATGAGGAACAAAAATGAAATGAAAATAAGTTTTCCTTATCATGATGGCAAATGAATTCTTTCCAGTATTGTACTCTTTTCAAGACCCAAACCGTTCTGTTATTAGGTTCCTATACGCATGTCATTTTATATGATTTTCTGTACTTCCTGTCTTGCAAATAATCTGTGAGTTCCATCATCCTAGCAAGAAAGTGGTATTTAAGAAGAATCTCTTCCTATGTTCATAGTATCAGGACATAACAAGCCATAAGCCTTATTAAAAGACACTAAGAAAAGGCAGATTCTCTAGATGAGATATTGAAAACTCGTAGACAAACTACCGTGACCCTGTATGATGCTACCTCTTCATATTCTATAGACAATGTGCTTATATTTAATTAGCTTTTGTAGAAACATCAGTCACATTAGAAATACTGAATTTTTGTATTTATTAGAAAATATACTCCATATTAGTCAAAACAGTCCTCTGGTAAACCAACATGTATAGGAAATAGAGATTAGGAAGACCCTTCATGACAATACACCTTTGAAGCCTACAAAAATTATGTATTTCAAAGTATTTTCAATGTCCTTTAAAATTATATTCTTAGTTTTGCTTCAAAGGACCTCTAAAGGTCTTTTTTATGAAAACCTAATTGGAATATAATATTGTTTCCAGCTATGCAGAGACATCACCTCATATAAATTTCCTCAGCAGAATGAATATTGCGGGAAAACACTTTTCTTTGCCCTGACAGTCACTGTTCCTGACTAGGTGCTGAACAAGGAGTACAATCTGCCTCAGTGGGATGGAGTGTTAGGGTACTTGATTTAGTAATGAGAATCTACTGCTTCACTTCTGAGTTTTATAATCCCCTTCATTAGAAAATCTAGCCAACTGAAGGCTTTAAAATCCATTTGACATTGACTGATGTCAGAATCAAGGAGAACCTGGCTCAGGAGGAAACAGGCAGAGACTGGGAGTAGCATTCTTAGTATAAACCATGGTGAGAAAGGCAGACAGTTTGCAAATAGGGCTGAAAGGCTTATAGGTGAGCAGGGAAGAAGCCTGTTTAAAGTAGCAAAATCAGGAATATTCATCAGAGATGGGTACTCCAAAGCAGTGTAAAAAAAGAACTCTGAAAAGTGATCTGAACATAACACATAGAAGGACTGGACAATGGTAGGGCAGCAGCTGGGAGGTTTAAGTAACCTTGTTTCCAGGTACTCACAGTATCTTGCTCTCAGGGTCTGAGCGTACAAGCATCAGTTAGTTCAGTGTTTGCAAGTGAAACTCGCTATGCCTGCAGTGTTTACTCCCCATAACACTATTAACACAAAGAGTCAGTCAGCCAAAACAACTCTACATAGTAGGGACAAATTACACCGTACAATGCACCAGTGTGCACACCTCCCCAGTAGGTTATACCACGTGAAGACTTTGTGTGGTCTATTGGCAACATCCCCTAATAAATACTAGCTGAACAGAAACAAGGGAGAAAGGGGAATTCCCATTCTTGAATAGTTATTTCTAAAGCTTGACTGTGAAAGAGATAAGAGGTGCTGGTTTTGAATGAATCTGTTTGGCACTCTAAAACATTTAATAGCATTGACTGCTTGACTTTCTAGTAAATTATGTTCACTTTGAAAGACTGCAGCTAATTCAGAGGTTTCAGTCTTATTCTTCAAATAGACTACAAAAAGCTGCTGCTGAGAATAAACTGTAAGTATAAAACTCAGGTGAAATGAGTTTGCCCCTAAATGCATGAGTATTTATATCACCTTGAACTTAGCCAGGGGATGATGAATCAAGTGAATAAATCCCAGAGGAGAAGTCCACATAGCACTTCATTCTGGTGCTGGTATTAATGACATGCAAAAGTGTGCTTGCAATCATACATGCATGCGTAAACTGATGACACAGTAATCCCCACAGCAATAACCTTGTTGCAATGAGACTGTTGTCAAACTAAAAATGGCCTAAATTATTCAGTAGGTAGCTTACTATGAATCCACACAAGATCAAAATAAAAACAAGTTAAATAGAAAAGATTTTGATCGGTCTAACTCAAGAGTAACTATTGGCAAAGCATCTGTAAAAAACAGCCTGTCTCTGAAAACTAATCACATGTAAACAGTAACACAATGCCCCATGCTATGCTCTCTGTTTTCAAATCAAATCTGATGCACAACTAAGAAGATGCTATCTCTTTCAGGCCCACCAGCTCACCAAGAACAGAAATTTTTAATGTTTGTTTACGCATCAAGAATAGTAAGCAAAATTCTGTAGCAGGAGCACTAACAAAAATTCCCATTTTCCCAAAGCTGTCTCAGCTACTTAGACAAATGTGTACATTTCTCTTACTTTAGCAATATTTGGGAATGTATTTTATACATGTGGGGAAGAATTATTTCTTTTAATATGAAATAACTACAAAACTGTTTTACATTTAAATGATATAATCAATAATTGAGATAGGGTAAGTTTCTTATCTATTACCGTAAAGTTTATTCTAATTTTGCACATTTATTAGGATCCTGCCTGCTAAAGTTAACCAAGCAAACTGCTGAATGGAATGCTCAGGAAGTACTTGCTATTTTGTCTCCATAGTCATTCACCTTTTTCTTGCAAGAGGTTTTATATTGGAATTTTCTTACAGGATCTGACTGGAATAGGATATAATCTCCTATACTACAATTTATACAAAAAATTAGTATCAAAAGATTTAATTTACCTAGAAAAATCTCTCTAATCATGGAAAAATATACAGATAAAATGAAGGGCCTCTTCAGATTGTCAGTCTTCTGCTTCTAAATGGATGACTAAAGCATGCTTCTGAGCTGGAGTTTCTTTGAGCTTGAATACCCAGGATAAAGCTAAGAGATTCATAGATTTCTAGACCAGAAAAAACTTTTGTGATTATCAAACCAGATTCCTTTAATAATATGAGACAAAGAATTTTAGTCAATAGTTTCTGCCTCTAGGTACAGTAATTCGAGTTGTAGGTATGACAATTGAAATGAACCTCCAAGTATACCACAGGATTATTTTTTTAGCTTCTTGTTTAGCTACCTGTGTTGCCTGTACGGCACCACCCGGTGGGGTGGCATCCCCGGCATCCCAGTGTACATTTTCAAAGTACACTGAAAATGTAAAATAATATGTTCTATTAATATGTAATATGTTCTATTATTTTTACTAGGTAATTTCCTGGATAACATGTGTGGTGTAATTTTACTTCAGATTCTGAGTGTTCAACCTGGAATCTGTAAAAAAACCCAAAAAAACAAACAACAACAACAACAAAAAACCAAAAAAAACCCAAAAAAACACCAACAAAAAAACCCCCCAACAACCACACCTGACTCCCAGAGATCAAATGCTTACCTCCTGAAATTCTATACACTGAATTTATATATGAAAAATTGACACACCCACATCTTTCAGGCCAATTTTGAAGGGTCACTAAGAGAGGCCAAATACCACCCAAAAAAATGAAATCAATCTTAAATGTTACAGAAATCAATGATCTGTGCAAAACAAAACAATATACTATGTTGAAATACTGGGCTAGATCTAGAATACAACAACAGGAGTATTTTTATTCATTTCACTACATACTTGTTCAGTTCTGTGAAGTGAGGTGCATACTCTCCAGCTATTGCTTTCTGACTCTTTACTAAGGACCCAGTAAAATGGATGCTTTAGTCCAGAATAGTGATATAAACATGACCAATAAACTATGTGCCAGTAGCAATGCAATTACAGTAGAAAATTATTTTCTCTATAAAGTTTACAGCAAAACAAACTACATTATTTTAAGCTTTATTTGACTTTACAGTCTTAAAGGTGATGAAATATGGTATTTTCCTGTCTGTCACACAGTTTTGCAGTCTCTCAGCTGAACTGATGCTTTCCACTGGATTAATATACAGCAGCAATCAGGATTACCCATAGATTACAAACCCCCCAAAAAGGAAATTTACAATTTTAAATCTATAAAGGGGAAGAGGAGGAAATCACAACAACTAAACTTATTTGTCTTTAATGAGATTCTAAAAATAGAAACAGGAATTGGGATATTTCTTCATTCAACAGGAGAGGTCAATCTACCAGAACACCATCAAGCATTACATTATTTCTCATCAATGAGATACATAATACCTTTCTTATCGCCTTATGTTGCTTTTTCTGTCAACAGCATATCCAAAATATTGGCATAAGGATTCAATCCACAGAGTTTCTGTATATCCTTTCTATTCCTGACAAACCATTCACCCATTCATCAGAATGGTATCTTCACCAAACCTATCAATCGCTACTTGTACCCTGTATTTGATTAAGACCATATGGTTTACTGAAGATTGAAAAAAAACAGAATCCATATTTAGGAAATCAGAACCTTTTCCGAGATGCATATAATGGAGGAGTAATTTTTAGGATGCAAAATAATTCTATCCTGAACACCTTCACACGACGCAACAGAGCAATCTGAGATTCCACTCCTTGTAGATAGGTTTGAAAATGAAAGCTCAAAGAACAAGACAAGAAGAAAAAGCATGGGAGGAAAAGAATCTGCCCTTCCTTGGAAGCAACACAGCCAAAATATTTTGATACATTTCCCTGCCTCTGTTATGCAAGTGTACAAGCAGGGAAGACAGCCCACAGCATGAAAAAATCAATACCCTACGAACCAGGACAGCAAAACTTCAAGTTCAGAATCTACATAGGTTGTATACTAATTGCTTTCAAACAATGCTGTATCAAAGACTTGTTAATAAATCTCTCTGCTGCACATTTCTTTAACTTACTTTTACATCTGTTAAAATAATGACAGCAGTTTTAAGTTCTTAATAGTTTATTAAGTTTATTAAGTTCTTAATAACTCCACCATTGCAGATTACTACATTCCATCCTTCAATAAAGACTGGATTCTAGGTGAATACCGAACCCCTTTGATGAGGTATTAGAGATATGGGCACATTACAGCATGTGAGTTTGGGAAGGAATTTTTCCTATAAAGCAACTGAAATCCTGTAGCATTATTTTGAAGTTGAAAAATTAAACATAATATGTTTTTAGAAAAGAATAAAACTAGCACCAGAGACAGAATCACAAACTACAGTTCTGACCAAAAAGTTTAGAGTTGGACCTTACCCCAGTATGAGCCGACCCTATAACAAGACACCAAGGAGTTTCGAAAAGTATGTTGTTCTTCCTTTTCAGGGATATTATGTCCAGCTTTGACACGATATCCATTTTGGAACAATTCTCCAAGAGATTTTTTACGCCTTCTAGTACTTTTATAAGTTTCTGTACGCGTGCCCCCAGAAGGGTTGTGGTAGACTAAAATCTTGCTGGGAATCATGACTATGTATCTTCAGCTTCAGGAGGACTGCACATAAGTACTGTGGTCCAGTCTTCAGTCACAGCATCCGGTAACAGCGAAGACAGTCATATATTTACCCTTCTTTTTGCTAATGCAGTATCAACACGGAGAGACAGCTCAGAGTTCTTTCTTTAACAGAACTTCTCTTGGAAGCAGATTTATTTAACTGGACACAGGATAATGCAAAGTTCACCTTTACATATTGCTACCAAAAATAATTCAGTATAATCCAGTCCATTTCTGTTAGCGTGAAACAAACAGAATTTATTCAAATACAAAACTCAGCCTCACAAAAACAAACTAAGAGTATCACAAACTGGATGGACAAAACAAATCACAGAAGCAGGCAGGCAGTGCAGATGCTCCTCTGATCCATGATGTATTAGAGCTTAAAAGCCATCTTCTATCCGGATATTACCACATAAGCTTCTTTCAGATACACCAAAGAACCACACCCATCGACCCACAAACGTGATGCTGTTCACTTGGAATGAACAGGTACTCTTGTAAAGAATATAGTTGTAGTTCATGTACATAAAGGGAATTGTTTACTGTGTATTATTTTCTTTGGCAACTTTACATATCTGTCTTCCGGTTAAAGCTAGTATGCAGAAGGCAGCAGTCGCACAATCAGCCAACTCTTACAGGATTTATCCCAGATGAAATAAAAAAAAGCAAACAAACACAACAACCCTTCATCTAATCCCAGTTAATGACAGCTATATTACTGAAGGAAAAAAAAACCCCAACAATTTAGCCATCAAGCAAGAGCACAAAGAATAGAGCGCATTAGTTCTCTCAAGCAGACTTGCTCTGTGAATATTCACAAAACTACATTTTGTTCAGTCAGCTACCATCTCACTCAATTAGAAAAAACTCTTTAAAATAAAATGTAAATGTGAGATATTACCTCCCATGACATATGATATGCTTTCTTAGTCAACTTTCTTGCTTTGAGCGTAACATACAAAGTTCATCTTGAAAAGCTATCTTCATTTTGAGGAATATACTTATCATTCCTATTTTTTGTCCCCAGAGGAGCCACAAAGATATATATGCCTAAAATATATCAATGCCATCTGGAGTACAATGCAAAGCAGACACAAAAATAGATTGCATCATGTGCCTATAGGAAATGCACAGGATCTCAAAGCGATTTGGAAATGTTATTAAAGTGTGACAATGCCAAATATAGAAATGGGGAGAACAGTACACACAAATTTCAAATTTCAAGTAATATGCAGTGAGTGAATCAGAGGCAAACCACTTCTGTGACTCCTTTACATTGTAACCTTCACACTACATTCTTACAAACAACCTGGTCACGTTCTCACTGGTCACAATACTGAAGTTCCACTGAGTCTAGCAGGAATATTTTTTGATTCTATACGTATGCATGCAGACATATATACAATATATCTGTGAGCACTTGAAACATTCCTCTCAAATTGGAAGGATTTGACCAAGGTAGCACTTACCTGTGTTACTAATCATATCTTGTACAGCTCAAACTGAAATAATGTCCTACTTACTTTTTACCATATAAGGCATACTATTTTTCTTTCTTTTTGTATTTCATCTTGAATAGTATTATAATCTTGTTATTAGCCAATTTTAAACCTATCATTAGTGTACTTTGTACTTATTACAGCAAATGTTTGGGTGTAGAATCCATTTACCTTGTAAGCCTGGAACATCTCTAAAGGAAAACAGTATCCAAGTAATAAATAGCAATAGTCAAGTTGTTTAGTTTACATAACCTATATTTTGGTTTTAGTAATTTGACAGTATTCCTTTAACTCTCTCAGCTCCCTGGCATAGCCAGATTTTTATCAATTTTCTCCCTTTTCTGGCCGTGCACTGCTAAATCTGTTGCATACATCAAAATCTGAAAACATGAATTAAATGACAAAAATTGGAAATAAATCTAAAATAAACCTGTTCCATAACTTAAAAATATTAATCTAAATTTCAGTGGCAGCAGGATGATGACATATTGTGCTGAGAAGCACTATTCAGCATCACAGACAGAGCCACACAAAAATGTTTGTATTACTTTTCCATGCAGAAGTTTCTGCTTTCCAATGAAATGGTTTTTAGCATTTTGTTCTACAATCTGATTATGCAAGACAGCTTATTGTTTTCAGTGAGACTACAGTTCTCTACCATCTATATTATCTACCTATTACTTGGCTAAATTTTTCGTATTAGATGTAAAGTTAGATTACAGAAAATTGTTCTCTGTAGGCTAAATTATTTTTTTCTTCAATTGTCAAGACAACTACCTTTTAGATATCCCATCATCCAGCTCAGACAAGCATCTGAGTGAAAGTCTGAAGTCCAATTAAGCAGATGAAGATGATGCCATTAGGAAAATGGCACTGTTTCCAGTGTTTCTGTACTTTTTCCTATCCTTGTGAAGGACACAGTTGACAGTCTCCTGGTCTGAGGCAGACTTAAAACTCCTAAACTCTGTGTTATCAGAAACACCGGAGATGTGTGCAATTTGCTCCGAAGTATTTACTCCAAACTAATCAACATTCATTCTGTTCTAAAAAGCTCTAGGATGACTTGCTAAAACCTACTGTACCTTCCATGAACTCAAGCTATTTAAAGTATGTTATGAGTGAAGTTTTCCATATTTTCAACAGAAGCATATCCTTGGAGCGTATCACTCCATGACCCTCCCTGAATTTGCCACAAAAATGGATTGATATACTTATGGAGGCATTGCTACCATTAAATGACAACTTGCTTTCAAAGTCCATCCAAATGTGAAACTATTAATATGCCAGAGAAGAAAGCAAGACTTCTCAGCAGCTGAGCTCCGCTTTACTTTTGGCTATACAGGAACTAGGTGCTTGCTATACCATCCTGCAAGACGGCAAGGGAAGAGCAGGTCTTTGGCATAGACACCAATGTATTAGGTAGAAGCAGGTATCAAATTACTGTCCTCTAAAGCACAGATTAGACAGGGATGACTGATTTGCTGTGCTTTTGTGGATACTATCTGCTTACAGTCGTGCCCAAAAGCACACTCTAGAAAAAACATGAAACAGAAGGAAACCTGCCAAAGAGAAACCTGCTGTAGAGAAAAATAACTTTATTATATCCAGTGACCATTCTCTCCTTGAAAACTACTTTTAAGTTTATTTAACAGTAAGACAACACAGAATGTTCCACATGTTATCTTTCCTCTCTTTTAGGTTGCTACTTCTGAAACTACATTGTAAAAGCCACTGTTGTACAAGAAATGGCCCTTAAAATTTTCATTGGTCCTATTTCAAAAAGGGTAAAAGCATTATTCATAGAAAAAAAAAACCCAACAACTCGTGTGTCTGAATATAAAAACTATACAGGTTGGCCAACAACTACTTTTTGGTACAACTTTGTAGCATTGTGTATGGGCTATGACAAAAAAACCAACAATCTAATGTCCATTCGGCCAAGCACTTACTGATCATTAATCTCACTAAATGTGTCAGAAGGTAAATTTACAATCCAAACTTGAGTTCCTGAAGAAATGCATGTAGTTGCATTATTTATTTTATCTCCCAGTCTCAAACTCTTAAGGTATTAAACAATTTTCAGAAAGCTTGGCACTAGCAATAACAAAAAGAGAGTCACTAGATACATAAACATTAATTTCACTGCTTTATACCACTTCAGGCAATGACTATGTCATATTCCATAAGACAAGAAGAGATATACCCAGTAGTGAATGAATAGCAGATCTTTACATAAAATCAGAGTGTATTCTCTTGTAAGCATCATATTTTATAAAGGAAGTATTATCCCACCCAACTGATGGTGGTGCCATTTTTGAAGAAAGGCTGAAAGCATGAAGGGAAGGATAAACAATATTCATACCTACCTCACGGAAACAAGAGGTAGGGAGAAAAGGAATTTATTAATCTCTCATTTTTGTATTTTTTTTTATCTTACAGCTGTGTAATCCTTTCTAGATACCAAAGTCCATATTCAAAAAGGATGCAAAACATGTCTTTTTAATTCTTTGATTTTTGGAGAATAAGTTAAACGGACACTTTACTGATAATGCTACTAAAATCATGATGACCCTTGAAATAAGAGGTTACACCTCAGCAAGCTAACCTTGCAGAGAGGTGGCACCGAAGGTTGGAAACTTGGGGTTTGTTTTTTAAAGTGCCCATTACAACTCAATATACAGTAGTTTCATTTCCTGAAGAATGACAAGTTAGCATCTTGTATAATTTTCCCTGGCATTCATCAGGAACAAATTGCACTAAAATCAGGAAAATGCTATTCTGAGAGGCTGTAACCGTGGGGTAGGACAAATGATAAGAACAAAGGCAAAAGAAGGACAAAGGCCAGATCTAAAGCCTGACTCATGCTGCAGGACATTGGTTTAAAAAAAGACTTGCAATTCTGCCTGTCTTTCCTCCTGTGAGTCACAAGGCATGGGCCATAACTGCCAAAGAAACAATGAGCATACTATGAAATAAGACTTGAAAAGGAGTCAAATATTTCAGTTCTAATCAACTTCTATGATATAATACATCCTAGCCGTTGAACCTTCTTTAGCCTTTGAATAGCCAAAGAATATAATTAAAGAATAGATATGAGCAGATACATAATAGCATATTAATTATGAAAAATGGGTTATGAAAATGATACACTACAAAATTCTATATGTGATTATGATCCAGGTGCAATTAAAAAAAAAAAAAAAAATCAGTTTTCTGACCAGATGGGTGCCAAACGCAATAAAATATTTATGCCTGTCCCAGAGAAGTGATGCCGTTTTACTCAGTGTAGAGAATGACTCCTTGGCCCATGGTTTAAATTTATATTGTAATAACAACAAACAAAATATTTCATACCAGCTGTCAGATTAAGAATTTAGGCATAAAATTTCGTAGAAATCAAAGATTATGGTGTTTTAACTGCTTTTTGGAAATATAGCTGTCATGTAGGTCCACACACCCCTTATCAGTATCCCTTATTTCACCCCATGCCAGTACTAAAAAGTAGTCTTCCTCTATTCAGTATTGTATCATGTTTAAATACAAAGTCTGAGAACTGCAAGTGTCAATTCAGCACTAAGGCTGAATCAACAATAAATACAGTAGAGGGAGTAACATTTAAAACTCCTCTCTTCAAATTCATGTCAGGCAGAAAATCTGTCTGATCTGCCTACTCAGAAGCAAATTCTCAGCGAGTTTCAAGTGCACACAAATGCTTGCTCTAATAGGTCAATGTTACCAAATCACTAAGAACAGACAGGGAAAATTTCTATGCACTATCAGATTAGATTAGAACCAGTGCCTAGAAAAGTAGGTGCCTGATGTTTTCATAGAAGATGCCGTTCCTCCAAATCTATGTATCATTTGCTACTTTCCGCTGAATGCAACATATTTCTTATACGATCCACCTTGCATGCAATTCTGTATCACTTCCTTTAGATGAATTTCCAAGTTAAGAGTGAGCACGAGAGGATCCAGATGAACCGATCTTGGTTTGTTTTTATTTTCTAGATGTCTCTGCTTTTACAGTGGTGATATCTACACTTTGCCCACAATACGAAGGAAAGTGAAACAAGGATTGTTTCAAGAGTCCAAATTCAGTGTTAATATGGAATTTAATAGAAAATAAAAGCTAGGATGACACAATTTTCTTTACAAATTATCCCATTTCATTTGAATATATACTTGCAATATTTTACATGTAGAGACTCAGATGTTCATTGACTGCCACTCCATCATGATCTATAACCACTATAAAAATAACTTTTTATTAAGAGTTAGCATTGTCCTAACCACATATCTAGCCATTACTAAACACTTTATTAACTATGCTTTAATAAGTATCTGAATTTTAAATAATTAAATTATATAAAATTATATGCAAATGGTATATGTACAATACAAATTTAATACATAATAATAAAAATTATCTTAATTTATTTTATTATATACATAATCATTTAAGCACATAATTAAAAAGTTAACTTCTAAATAATCTATATCTATTATCTACAGCAGCCTTTATGTAACAGAACATTAGTAAGAACCCCTATAGGATTTAGAACTTCAATAGCAGCTATGGAAGTTGGATGCTGAATAGGAAAGGGTCACAAAGGCTGAATTTTGAAAAAACAATAAATACGAAGGTTGTGAACGGCATTCAAATCATATTAGGATTTTATATTTATCCCACTGTTACTATTTCTTCTTCTGTCAAAAGGCTGAAGAGACATTACATCCTTGAACTTCACTGACTCACCTGACTTACGTCAGAAAAGCATCCCAGATCAGAATTAAGTAAAAGCAAGCAAACTGATACAATGTGAAAATAATATTCACTACAACATCAGCACACAGTGTCAATGCCATACTTGGCCACTAACATTACAGCTAGGTCATAGCAATAAAAGACCTTTCTGCTAGGCTATGGAGTTATGCATCCGCATCCCCTAAGTCTTGCATCAACTGAAATTATTCTACATCTTCAAGCACACGACACTTTGAACTACCAAGGGGCTGCAGTGTGGATGAACGAGACTGGCATTAACTGCTGGATGCACAGTGATTGGGAAAGAACCAGTGTATCTCTGTAGCGCAGCATGAGCACATCTGTACGCAAAAACTCATACAGTTCTGAAGGAAAGTGTTCCACACAGTAAGGGGTTGATCAAAGAAAAACATAACCAGCAATTAGGAAGACAATAAAGCTGATAGATAATTTATACTGAGCAGCAGAGTAACTAGGTGATAATGGAGAAATAACCACTGGAGAGTTTTGAGTACCTCAGAAATCTCATAATGCAGTAGACTAAACCATTTTGCTCTCAGTCATCTTTGCTTATGAGGGACTACAACATTTTCCTTTCGATTATGCAGATTATCATCTCCAGATATCCTAACTTGAATGCAAAACCTCTTGAAATTTAACTTGACAGTTAAGATACTAAATGGCTGATTCTTTTCAGCTAAGCCTCCGCAGTGATGCTACAATATTATTATTTTTAATAAAACCAGTACTCCTTACAGGATAATGCTGAACAAAATGCTGTGTACTAGACCTGCCCCTGTACAGCACGCTTCCATCTGCCTTACTTCATAGAAGCTGATTGAAAAAGAAGGCAAAATAATTTCCCTGTATAAATCACTTATAACTAAAACAAGAAAATGGCTTTAGGGAAAAAAAAGGTTCATATACTAGAAGTTTTACTTATGTAGATAAACACACTTTTCTAAGTTTAAATACTATTTTTAAATTAAAAGATGCATTATTCTATTTTTGATCTTTATCTGCCATCTGCTATATTTTTACTAGCAACAAACAAAAGAGCTGATAAAGTCAAATAGGCTGCTTTTCCAATATTTCAGCTTTTGACCTGAAGTAGCAACTAGGGAGATTTCGTAAGAAAGCCTACTTCTAGCAAATGCCTGTGCAATTTTGAAGGCAAGAGAAGCTTAGATAGTTGGAACCTAAAATACCAAGAAAATTCAAATTCTTTGGCTTCATATCCCTTTATACATATTAAATCAGAGAAGTAAGATTGGTAGATTTAGAACAAAATGTTTCATAACTAACCTAAGCCTATATAAAATTTGCAAACACAATGTACTGATTTTTTCAAAAAGAATTAAAAATTAAATGCCTGAATGAAAAAAGTGTACTCCAAAGTTTAGTAGCAGCTTATTTAACACTGCTCCATATTAAAAAGTTCCCTGAACAGAAGAAACTGGAAAAAGTAGCAGAAAGATCCAAATGCATGCACTTATAAAGAGCAAGCAAATACTGCCCTCTGAGCATCATTAGCTTTATTGGCAAAGACTTTCTGGCAATCCATCAGGTAGACCACGGCAGTGCAAGTAGTTATGGAGGAGTCAATAACTTCAGAGACACTTTTGTGATGCAGAGAAATGTCCTTCCATTTACAGACTGGATTTTCTCTGCTGTGTTTCTATTTTTATTTTATTATGTAGAATTTGAGATAGTCTGATACTAAACAGTGCTGAAGGTGATAACAAGGTTAATGAATGCAAATGTCTGGGGGTCAGCAGTGAATAAAGAATAAGCCCTGCATAATGAAAGCATGGACACTATAAATATGGCAATACTAGAGAACCTTAAGCATTCAAAAAATTGATGTGAAACAAGTGGCAAAAAGTGGCAGACTATGAAAGATACTTTTTTCTTGACTTAAGTCAATATTGTATGAAACTCTGCCAGATGGTATAAATGTCCTGCAGTCCAAAACCTCAGAAAAAGTCTTAAATACTTTAGCTGGAAGAACACTTATCTCTATATCCCAAATTTTCCTTCTCTACATGTCACCTGACTTTGTACGGCAAATTATTGCAATTGCAAAAATTGAGTAGCGGATCAAGGAACAGATTGAGGAGGAATGTAGCATTGTTACAAACTATTATCCATCCAACTGTTACTTCTGAAATGTCACATAAGCAGGAAGGTCAGAATTTTGCTCATATTGATACCTGAAGCATAGAAGCACAAGAAGTAATCTTACCTAATCCCAATGGGGTTTTGGTGTATCAGGTGATGGTCAAGCAGTGCATCTAAATAAACGTATTAATGAAGTTTCCCCTTTTGAGTTTGGAATTATAAGAAGACTGAAAATCTTCTTATCCTTCAAATCCTCTCTTGACTTTTCTTAGATTCTATATATATAAGTTGAATGAAGAAATTGTCAAAAGATTATTGAAAGGATATGAATGATCTGGTTTATATAAACCTCCAGTCTCAGTTGAGTATGTAAGTTCATTCAGAGCTCTCTGATATTCAGCAAGAACAGCCACTACATGAACTTTCTAAAGTCTCATACAGAATTCCTAACTTCTAATCTTTCTAGTGAGATCCCAACTATCTTTGCATCAGTTTATATCAATTCCAGTTGCAACAGGATTTGCTTATGACTAATTCAGTCTTGCAAAACGGTCAGGAGGAACATGGCTAGGGTTTGGGGTTTTTTTTTAAGTTACCTAAACTGCATAATGCAACTTTTCTTAATTCCACATCAACCAAGCCTCATGCACCACAGAGCACACTAGACAACTGATGCTGAATTAATGAGAGCTACATGGACATCTCAGTACATTTAGTCCAGGGCTTAGAAGATAAAAGAGATCCTTTAAGCTGTGTTACAGAAGTTAGATGCTTCAAAATACAAAATGAGCTAAAGCTCAAAAACGGTCACCAGAAATCATAAAACTTATGTTAAAATTACCAGAATATAAATTCTCATGTTCTAGGCATAAGAACTTCTGGTTTGGGCCTTATGAAGATATTAATTATATTACTTATAAGGTATAAAATAGTGTAAAGAACAAGCATTGAAAATTCAAAGTTGAGAAGATCACACTCTGCAACAACATTACTCAGATTCAATGTATTTAAAAAAACAGTTACCAAGAAATCAGTAAAAGAAGGTATCGGGGGAAAAACTACTGGATAGTGCATAATGAATAGATTGGATGCCTACAAGATACTGTACAAGTTAATATACTATCTTGGAGCCAAGATATGAAATTTTATTTTCAACTGGTCTTTCAGCTGACTTTTAAAGGTAAGAAACAATTAGTTAAATAAAAAAATTCTTCTCTCTCATATGACCATTCAGGAAAGTGTGCAGGTTAGCTACATGCTGTAGGTAGCTCAGGAAAATTTGGAAAGCATCTGACTAATGATAATGCAATGATCTTTTTGGACACTACAAGTAGCATTTTTAAATGCCCTCAGGCAAAGGAATACAAATGCCAGAAGGCAGCATAAGTGAATTATGGGTTCCCTAAGCAGTTTGAGGGAAAGGGTTTTCTTCTTTTAGAGCATTATTCTATACTCTATTAAAGACAAAACCATACAGTTTGGGAAGCCTTCATTTGAGCAGAAGGGACTTAATCACAGAGTCTGAAAGACCACTGAAACCATTAGAGCACACAAGAGGAGTCATAAAGTAATTAAACTGGATAATAAAAAGCAGGATAACAAGAAAACATTAGAGTGTTTTTTCACATAATATCCAGATGTTGAGAACATATTTTGATTAGACAAGAAGGGATATGGAGAGAAGAAAGTTACATAACATCTTACAAAAAAATGCAAAATTTTGGGCTATTATGAGGAATTGCAGTGATTTATTTTTCAGCACAAATCCCATATACTTGATATTACCATCCTATTACTATCCTAGAGGGAGTATGACTGAATGAAATATGAGTGAAAAAGTTAAAATCAGTTATTACAAACTACTTAGAATTTAGCAGTCCATCTATACCAAAATGACAATTCTGTGTTTCTGAATCACTAAATTTGGCAGACTATGATCATGAATATTTATTAATGAAAAAACATGAAATAGAATATTAACCGATGATGACAATAGGCAATTTGGGTATATCAGATAATGTAAAGTCTAGCTGCTTATGTTCCTTTGTATAATACATGTGGGGAAAAAAAAGTTTGGTTTACACCATGGAAATGTCTATCTGAAAAACATATGCTGAAGAATATTAATATACCTTTAGAAGTTCTAAATAGTATAACCACAAAAGAACAGTAAGAATATTTCATTGAAGGGAGGGTTTTCTATACGACCTCATCTTGGCACACAAGAAAAAAAGTTATTATGGAATTCAAATTTAAGCTGTTTAAATGAAAATACTGATGACATTTACTGTTCATGAAAAAAGAAAAAACAACCCCCCAAAAAACCCCAGAAGACCAAAATATTAATATATATTTTGTATTTAAAAACATCAAATTTCAAAAAGAAGAAATTGTTTATGAACTATGTTAACCAACCACAGAATTACTGCATTGCAAATAAAAGACATTTTAATTGTAGTGTTCTATTACAAGCAACACAGTGGACATTTCATTAATAATGGAGAAAAGGCAGAAGTGTCCCAAACATATTTTATTTTATAACTGAGAAAAAGCCAATCATGTAATGATGGCATACCTGGCTTCCTAACATGACTAAGGAGAATGTTAATAAACAAATCTGTTAAGCCAGACATTTTTAAGTCATCGTGTCTGGGCAACTCACATACAATAGTTTTTAAAACTCACTCTGTGGACTACTTGATGTTGGTTTTCAGTGAGTCTGGTACATATAGTTTATAGAAGTTTCATAAATATTTAAGAAAATTAATGTTATTTCCGTTATAATGTTTAAAAGAAGTAACCATAAGCCTATTAATCAATCTCAGACAAAACAAAGACTTCCACTATGAAGTAATTAAGTGGTCAAGATAAAGAATTATATTTATGTATACATTTTAGAAAAACATCCTATCCCATTAGCTTTTCCATTAAATGTCATGTTTGAATGATAAAGCTATAAATACTGATGTAATTTACTCAGCATTGCCATGGCACTCATTAAAGGGACCAAGAACCATTAAGTCTTGAAATGAACCTGGCATGTCTTACCTGGGAGTCTTGTCAGGGATGTGTTCTTGACCTTAAGTTATTTAATATTTCTATAAATATTCTGGAGGGAAAGTAAAATCCACGCTAATAAAGTTAACCAATTATACTAGAGGATGTAAGGCTTGATAACGCAGAGAACAAGCTAGTGACAAGCAGTGCTTGGGATCACGTGTAAAGCAGGATGGCAACAAACTATATGCATTTGTTTATAGGTAACTATAAACTTAAGACTGCATTTTTTTTCTATTAAAGACGCATTCTTGCTCATTCAAGTTTTTCCTCTCAGAAGGAGACAGGAGGAGAAAAGATGCAAGAGGTCAAAGTATTCCAGCCAGCCAGCCAGACAAAATAGGAAGCACTTTTATTTAAAGCAATATAACTGTTATCAGCTATGATATTAATTTGCAATAGCTCCTCAACATTCAGAGAGTATGACTACTTTTGGGCTAAGCCTGCCACTCGTTCACACAGGAAAAACTGAGGTACTCCCCATCTGTGGCCCCTCCCAATCAGAGTGGAATAGAAAACAGAATTAATTTAGGGTCAATTTTCTATGCAGTGTTAAGTACCACTCACAGACAGTGATAGACTGGGAACACAAGGTGATTTAAATTATCCTGTTTACTTTGAATTCAGAGTTGTAGGGAAGCAAGCACACAGTTTCTATGAATGTCAGCTAGATGACAGGAACTGATGACACTTGAGACTAGTACTGTCCTTGCATTTCTCCTCTGCTCCAGTGTCTTTTGCCTAACTTGTTTGACTTCTCATCAGTGGAGGAGAGAGGAGAAGCATATTTTCACACTTGCGTGCAATAATATTCATTAGAGTTGATCGTGGATGTTACAACAAATACATATTTGTCACAAGGTTACCTTTTGCTATTAATATTGTAACAACTCAAAAGCCTTTTCTGAAGTATCACTTTAACGGGTACCCTATCAAAATGTACATGCTCTGTGAAAACTGAACTGATTACGGTATCTAGAAAAAAGCAAAAGAAATTGTTGTCTTCAGTATAATACAAATGTGATACAGTCCATTCAATTACATATTATTGACAAATCACCAAGCAGATTAAGTATTCAGAACTATTTTCATTAAATTCATTCTGATACCTGTTTGAAGGCATTTGAAGTGTATGAAGAAATGTTACTGCACAGAAAAGTAGTGAATATGCACATATACATAAAATACAATTCTCCTAGGAAATTTTACAGAATTCAGCTTCCATTATATATAAAATAACTTTAATGTAAGTAAAACGACACAAAATGCTTTAAAGCTGTATAAAATACACTAGCTTTGTAAGAAATATTGTAGAATTTGGATGCGTATTCAAAGTTTTCGCCAATAGATGGCAGAAATGCACAATACTTAACCAACAAAATCATTGCAAATGATTGCAAATTTAAGGTGCTAAGAAAAGGATAGTTTTGAGACCTGTGGATGCATCAAAAGACAGTAAACGATTATAAAGTTTTGGAACTCGTAATTCGTCTCTCACACTGGTATCCCTACAATTTAGTTATCAGAGCACTTCTTTGCGTCAGCATAACAAAGGTATTGCTCTAAGTTCCTTTAAAAGATATATGTTTTCCAAAAGGAATAAAGTGTTCTGCAGATACAAATATGGTTTCAGGCTGAGCTGTTCTATAGATGTTATGTCAAAAAAGTCTTATGTCAAAAAGTCTATAGTCTAAAGTATATAAAAACAAATGCTGTTTGCACATCACAGATTTTTAACTAAAGCTTCATCTTGAAGCACGCTTGCTGGATGGCCAGGAGGCATTCACACCATCAGCTTAACTATCTTAATAAGACCCACTGCTTTTTCTCCAAAGCCATCTATCTCTTTCCACAGAGGGAAACCAATTTCCTTCTCTGACTCGCAAAAACAGCTGAATGTCTACCAGAGATGTTGGAAACAGTCTTCTCAGACCAGGAATTGATACTGAGACCACAAGCCTCATCCAAAATTACCTGAGATGTCTGTAACAGGACCTGGAAAGAATTTGAGCAAGGACTGGAGAAAAGGATCCCCTCTTTTCCATAACTATGCTAATCACCACACAAAGAGATTTGTTCACTATGCTGTGCATGAGTCTACATTTGCACCTGTTGTCTGTCGTCTTTTCTCCACTGTAAATCTTGAATTATTTTCTTTAAAAAATAGCACGGCTTCAGCAGCAGCCTAGACTAAAGGGGATTTCAGGGAAGAAGGATGATGAAAAAAATCTTCCTGGTAATAGAATCTATTAGGAATCAAACAGTTTCTATCGCTTGAAATTCTGTACTGTAGAATAGATGAAGCACTGAAAGCACATGGTCAGGAAAAGGAAATGGATTGTTTAATAGATCTTTTCTATCTTTAATTTCTGTGATTCAATAATATAAGACACTATCAAATCCATATATTAGGCTTTATTTAAATCACTGTAGTTCTAAGGCTGATTGTTCCTCATTCGCATGTCCTTGTAAATGTGAAGCCAAGATCATTTTTTACGTGTTTAATCTTCCTCTAACAATACCATCCTGTCAAGACAATTTATTCCAATACAGTCTGCTCATAAAATCAATATTTCCTTTTTCATAAGCATACAAGTACATGATAAAAGGCATTTCAGCTATTTGAAGTGCCTGTGCTATCATAGAAGATAGAATAACAGTTTTAAGTGGTGTGTAGAGTGTTTGTAAATCATTACTGAATACAACTGAAAGATGTTCATTTGTTTCAGGGCTCTCCGACTTGGCAGACTGCAAGCTATCCAAAGAAACGAAGAGCTGAATCTGGAACTTAGCTACGATACTCAGTACATGATGACTTTGTGTTAAAAAAAATGAATTTTACCACAATGTTATTTCTCCTATTGCAAATTTTTTGTTTTCATCCAACAACCTTTTTAGCCTACTTTCACTTAGACTGTAAAGACAGTATCTAAACTCAGCAATGCACTGAAATAATTTGGTTGAAATTAACTATCAAAATTACCTGTAAAATCTCAAAAGCCAGAAACTCCACCATTTCTGTCATCATTCTTCCCTTGGGAAGATTCTCTCCACTCCCCAGAAGCCTGCACTCCATGTGGAGAATTACCTTCTATCACTGTCAGAAAGTTTCTTGTACAGTGTTATGCAAGAAATATTTATGATTTTATAAAGTATAGCTTTAGTTTATGTGTAAGTATCTACATAAATGCTACTGTTTGCAAAACAGCGTTGGAAAAATGTCAAGGGGATCTAGATGCAAACGAACATCAGAAAACACACTGATGTCTGTATCGGTACAGTTTTAAGTCAGAACATAACAAATTTTTATGCCGACTGTCAAAGCAATGTATATTACTGAATTAGATTCATTACAATTTTCTTCCCTTTCTCTGTTTCCCCCCAATCTTTCAATAATATGTAGATTATTCCATGTGCCAGCTGTATTCTGCTCGTGTACTTTCTTTTCTTATGCTACCCCTATGCTAGCAAAAATGATACCCTAGAAATCCTTTCTAAAGGATTTATCAAATATAAAAAAATTGATATTTTGCAGGTTTAAAGTGCTGTTGTGCCTTCAGCTGTAAATTAGACAGTGAATACCCTACCATTCCTAGAAAACTTTTGATGGAAAAGCATAATCTGATCCATCTTGCATATTGAATTTTGTTTGCATACTGGAATCTAGGTGGAAGATCAGATTTGAAACAACATCCTTTATGAATACTGATTGAAAATTTTGCTCATATACAGCATTTTGAGATACTGTTGTGGTTTAGCCCCAGTCAGCAATTAAGCACCACACAGCCCCTCCCTCACCCTCCCCCACCATGGGATGGGGGAGAGAATCAGAAGAGCACAAGTAAGAAAACTCGTGGGTTGAGATAAGAACAGTTTAATAGTTGGAACAAAAAAAAAAAAAAATAAATTCTAATGAAAAGGAAAACAACAAGAGAGCGAGAGAGGAACAAAACCCAGGAAAAAAACAAGTGATGCAATCGCTCACCACCCACTGACCGATGCCCAGCCCGTCCCTGAGCAGCGATCGCTGCCCCTGGCCAACTCCCCCCAGTTTCTATACTGAGCATGATGTCATATGGTATGGAATAGCCCTTTGGGCAGTTGGGGTCAGCTGTCCTGGCTGTGCTCCCTCCCAGCTTCTTGTGCACCTGGCAGAGCATGGGAAGCTGAAAAGTCCTTGACCAGTGTAAACACCACTTAGCAACAACTAAAGCATCAGTGTGCTATCAACATTATTCTCATACTAAATCCAAAACAGAACTACACCAGCTACTAGGAAGAAAATTAACCCTATCCCAGCTGAAACAAGGACAGATACAAAAATACTTTTTATCAGCAATCGAACACAAAAGAGTAGCAGGGAAAGTGGAAGGCTTCACATACTAAGGGTTACATAATAGATGAATGGTGGCATTTCTGAACTAGCATAAGAAAAGGAAAAAAACCCACTGGCTTTCCCTTACAGTACATTAAAAGTTGAAACATTCAGACCACATGTCCTCTGCTATACTTCACATCTTTCTATGAGCATTTAGTGCTCCAAAGGCAAAGTTTACTTTTATTTAGGATGGTTTGGATTTTTTAAATACTGTTTAAACTGTGTGTTCGTACTTACTTTGTTGTCAGTTAGCTAAACCAGGACAGTTCTTGTGAAATTGGGAATTCAGAGAGCCACATTCTGGTGACTTTCATTCTGTCTAGTACTTAGATGAACTCATCACAGCTGACTTACATGAATCAATAGTGAAATAAACTGGAAAGACCCTGATGCACAGTACATTCCATTTGTATTTGGGCTCCTAAATGATGTTGAAATTTAACGCCTATAAAGGAATCCTGCTTAATCAGTAAGAAATTCTTAAAACATGCAAAGAATTATTGGTATACACTGAAGTCTGAACCTGTTAAATGATTTTTGCATTGCCTAACATCAAGCACTCCCTATTTACTTGCCTCACTAGAAGGCTAACCTCCCTGTGATTCCTATTTCCACAGGGACCCTTGGTGCAGAAACCAGAACTTATGTGTTCTGAATCACCATCCACACAAGGATATGTCTCTCAATTACAAAAATTAGAGAAAAGGAAAACAAAAAGTAGGCACCTAACCTGAAACTGTAAATAATATGGTCTAAACACCCTCCCTTCCCCTCCACTCACACTCCCAGTCCTGCCACTGTATTACCTACAAGTATGCCTGAAGTATTTCAGCTCCACAGGCAGAGTAAATTTTGCCATCTCTTTAAAAGGTGTAAAGGAATAGATAATCTTCATTAATACACTTCAGTGTATTTGCTTAAAAACTCTTTCATCACAGTATCTCAAAGTAATAATTTGCTGATCTAAATTACAGCTATGTCAGGGACCCCAATAATTCACATTTTTGAACTAATGAATTATTTCACGAAGGATTATTTTCCTTAAAGAGAAAACCCCTTTAGAATAAACGCAGTGGAAGCAGGTGCAAAGCTCAAACATTGTAAATATGTCACTCCTAAGATGACTACATAAAAAAAAAAAATTCTGTGCCTCAGCAGGTGATAAATGTCTCAGGAGGATTCCGTTAGAAAACAGGTAAAGTGGGACTATAAACAAGAAACCAATAAAAAGTGACATTGGTGTAATTAAGAGAGATGGAAATCCTTTCAACCCTATGAATAAATATAAGTACTATGCTTAACTCTTCCTGCAAAATGACATAAAGCTTGTAAAAACTATCCAGCAGAAACTGCTAAATGGGAAAACTCTCTCATTATTCCTGTTGGTACTGTTAGTTAGATTGCTGTGTCACCATGAGTCAGTCAATTATGCAGTCACTTTCACAAAGGGTATTAATCTCAAATAATTGTCTCTCTGCTTCATTTCCCAAATTTTGCACTTTTGCTATTTTCTCATTCCATATTCCTTTTGTATGGATCCTGTGATTCTAGTTTTTGTTCTTAGATAGCCTTCATCTCCAATGATTTCAGTCTCAAAGTTCTGGGAAACTTGCATTCAAGTGTGAAAACACATCCCGTTAATTCACATAATGCAAAGAATCTGGGATTGAGTTATAGCTAGTAAAATCAGTAATTTTCTTTTAAGCACAAGCTTGTTTTTTATTTACATACCTTCTTTATTTGATTTCGTATCAATATGGAACTGTATGACATTTTCTCCTTCAAAAAGCATTACTTCGTTATACGTACGTGACAGAAGCGTGTGATGAAGATAGTAATCATATGAGGATCTGTAGTGATCTTTCCTTGCTGTTTTACTGCTTTCTTCTTTGGCATACTAATAACCACTGATGTATATAGTATGAACTCTAACATGGTTATACGTTTATTAATCTCTTTTCATACAACAGTAATTCATCAATAATTTTTGCATCTTTGCACTTCTGTATCAAGTTGAAAATATTATAATACTATAAAAGATCCTCTGTTTTATTTTCCTTTCCTTGTGAAACATTTTAAGATGACCACTCTCTTCAGTTTTCAGGGACAATGAGTGTCTGAATTTCTGGAGAAACGGATTGTCACATTCTGAGGTTTCATATGTTTGTGAATGTCATGCCTTTAGACAAGTATGCCATTTTTAGGAAGTTTTCACTGAATAAAAAATCCCAAATTTGGACCTTCATTTTACTTAACTAGAAAGAATACGCAATTTGTACAAGAAACTTCATATGCCACATTATGGGTGTTCTTTATTTAATTTCTGTTGTCTGCTCTGCTTAATTTTGTATTCCCTTTTACATGTGGCATATTCTTTTCTAATGCATTCCTAGCAGTCCTACACAAATGTTAAGCCCAGTGTCTAAACAAATCTTCCAAATCTGTTGTTTCAGTGGATTTAAAATTTAGCTATATTGGCTCAAAATGTAAAGAAAATTTGTTGATTTCATTGTTGACAATGGTTCATGGCAATCCAGTTAGGTGAATGAATGGTCTCGATCACCTGTTCAGGTTGTAAGCTGAGGCAATTACATCAAATTCACCATTTTACAGAAACGGTCTCCTGTTAGACAGTACTTCCAAGCTGGAGTTCACCACCACTTAGAGCAGGAGATTATATTAATGAATCAAGAACAAAATGGACTTAGTAAGTGCTTTTTCTGACATAACCCACTTGTCTGCTGAAATGGCAAATTCACTGCAAAAACAATTTTGGAACATTCTTCTGCTTACACAATGCCACAAGATGAAGAAATTCTCCATCAAAATGTGCAAAGTTTAAGTATTTTTATAACAGCTATTAAAAGGAAAAACTTTTTTACTTACCAAGCCAACTCCTGTTTAAATATACTGACACAAACACTGGAGGGACCGTGAAGAAATCTACTACTGAGTTAACTTCTAGCCAAAACCATAGCTTGTCATTGGCTGCTATGAACTGAAAAAAAAAGAGGGGGAGGGATAAAGAATCAAATTATGCTCATGGTGGTTGCAAGTACATGCAATAGTTTCCATTCTAGAATTAAAAAATTCCATTCTAAAACTCCAAAGTTAGCGGAGAAGTAACTGATGTTTTAGGTCAGTCCAGACAAAACAACGTGTCTCACTGGAAAGAAGTCTGTATTGTGCATTGCTTGATAATCACACTGAGATTAAAATGAAAGGTCTAACTAAAAAGACAGATCGTTTATATGATGAATTGTAATATCTGTGCTAAGAACCATTTTCTCCACATTTATTAACAATGTATCAAGTAATATTAGGAAAGTGTAGGTAAGTATAAAATATTTCAAAGTATATCACCTTTGCTCTAGCACACCAAACATGTTGGTAGTAGACTCATCATGTATTTGCTGTTCACAGGTTTCTAAATACATGACAGTTTATAAAGAGTCCCATTATCATCCTATCCAGAGGTAATCACCAGGATGACTCCTACAAGGCATAATTCAGGACTTCAGTCCTTCGAATTGTGCCATGGATGAGGTCATTTCTCTCTCCTGACTATGAAATCAGCCTAGGGAAACTGGCAAACTTAGATGCCAAGGACATCATGATTTGAACTTGCCTATTCATCTATGTACTTAAATAAGGTCAAACTAATATTCATATTCAAGTAATAATTACAACATATGCTTTATATAAATATGAAATCTAAATATACAAATAAATATAAAATTTTAGTGCATCATGAACATATTTAACGGAGCGGTTTTACTCATGTAAGTCTTAAAACTTGGACTAACATATTTCAAAACAGTGCTTGTATTTTTTTAATTACAGACAATATCCATTGTCTTTCTTCCAAAGCAAATACTGACATTCTCTATTTCATCTACTTAATCTCCTTACTTAAGAACTACTTTAAAACTGTAACAGAAAATGTTTATGGTGCATACCAACTCTGCTTGAATCCCAGATAAAATATTGGAAAGGGACTCTGCTGATGTCAAGAATGTTGAAATCATACTTAAAAAGAAGACAGACAACATGAGCAGCATTTGCCTCAGAAAAGACTCAAACCCAAAAATAAATTGACACTTTGTTAGTCTGTATTACTCAATATCAATGCTCCAGCATGAAAACTGAACAAAAATATCCAGTTTCAGCAGAAGCTTTCAATTCCCTTCTGTTGAATTTAGAAGTAGTCAGACTATTTGGAACGAAAAGCTTTTTAAGATGTCAGATCAATATTTTCATAACCTGCAACATACCTTCTAACCAGCATTTTACCTTTCCACAGGGCACAACATTTAGGCTTTCAAAAAGGTTCAAGTGTGTTATTCAACAATGAAAACAAAGTTTGTTGACTGTAAAGGCCACTCATACTTTTCTATGGACGTATTTGAACAGTTATTCATTTAGGTAATTAGCAACTAATAAAAGCCCATTTCATTACAGAAGCAATCCTACCACGCTTGAAGAGATATCATGTTCTTCTAGAAGCACTAGCATAATTCTGTCACTTCCAAAGGATTACTTCCATACTTGCCATATCTCTGCCAGACCCTATTGCCTGATTATGTGCTAACTCATGCAATTTGGGCTTAGTCTTCATCAGCGGTTTGCAGACCTCACTTCTGAGTTCTCACATAGTTGAATACTAGCCAACAAAGATTTTTAAATGGATACATGTGTGTTTGAACACAAATATCTTCTAGAACTGAAGATATGGTAATATTTATATGATTTTGAGTTGCAACATCATTTCAAGGAGAACAGATGGAGAAGGATGAGATTTTAAAATATTTCTTTAATACTTTAATTTGCCAGTGAGTCCTCACAGGAGGTATTTATCAGAAAAAAACCCCAAACCCTAAAATAGCTAAAGGTATGAGATGCTTATTACATAACTAGCAAATTCATTATCGATCCAATTCTTGCATCCACACAACCAAGTATCACCTTTTCCTCAGGTGGACAGGTAGCTCAGTTCTCCAAGAAGTCCTGCTGAAGTTACACCTATATTAGCATTTTAACTTAGATAGGGAGTACTAACCTGAAGTGAATCCTTATCATCCCCATTTACCATATTTCAGTTTGCATCACAAAGCAGTTTTGGATAACACAAAGATTTGTTTTGGTTGGAACTAAAACTGGAAAAGGTGTTCTAGCAGTGCATTTCACATACTGTAACTGCTAAAGTGTGTTCAGTCAACAGGACCAGAGTGGACTCTACGTTACTCTCTCTCCCTTCCAAAAAACACACAGTGTGGATATGAAAGTATTAGCATCAACTCTCAGTATATTCTCTGTTATTGTGCTCTGCTTCTTGATAATGCAGCCTAAGTTACCGCTTTGAGTAAGTAAGAGTGGCCAATACGTAATTTTAATTCTCTTGGTAAGAACATACAACCTTATAACTAGTACAAAATTTACAAAGCATTCGGATACTTCTAAAAAAAAGGTTCTTGGAAGTTCACAAGTACGGTGCATTGAATCTGTTATGTCAAAAAGTTAACCTATATTGCAGGCCTGGTGGACGTCTACAAAAGCCCCCTAAATCCTTAAGAACTAGGGGCTATTACACTATATGCTTTTAAAATACAGCTTAGAACACATACATAGTAGTGTAAATACTGAAGGAATTTATCTATTTAGCTAAAGGTTAGATACTGCATCTAGACTGGGTAATGAAGTAACCTAGATTTGCAACAAAATTCCTTATTGGATCATCAGAAAAAGTTGGTTAAGTTGGTCAGAAGTTAAATAGGAGGAACTCAACTATCATTGTGACATAGGAGCTCTTGTGATTCAGGAACAAAATGGACAAAGGAAGATCACGAGGTAATACTTGTATCAAAATTAAAGACCAATGTGGCAGGCTTTCTGCTCACATGAGGTCTTCCTTATAGCTCTGTTATGTTTGAGGCCTTTTTTCCCTGATTTGCCAATTAACAATAAGCAAAGTTAGTTTTCAAAGTGTATTTAAAAAAAAAAAAAAAAACCAAACCAAAAACCAAAAAAAAAACCAAACCCAAACAAAAAAAACCCCAACAGCTTGAATTGCAAGCATTACTGGCTCAAACTTTTAAAAGTGCCTACCTGTTTCAGATGTCCCAAATTTAGATCCTGAAACAGCATTACTGGATTTTCAGAAAGTGATAAATATATTCTAAGGATATACATTTCAGCATGTTGACTAGTATTTCCAGCTTCTGCAAAGCATTCATTAGCAGTCTGGGAAAGTAGATGTGCATAAAACTGAATACAGCAGCTCTACCAGCTGTTATCCCAACCTTCGACTGCCAAAGACATATCTAGCAGCACAGGAATAGATCAAGTATTCACTAGTCTTGCTGAGGTAGTTATCACTCCATTGAGAACACTGAAACTAGATTCAACGTCACTGACCTGCACTGAACTGTAACAGTTTTCACTTTCTACCACATGAGAACATTCTGGAACAGATGGCTTAGCTTATAAACTATCGGTCTCCTTAGTGATCTTAGATGCTTATTATTATTACCTAAATGTTCCTAATCAAATGCTTTGCTCATGCATTTTAGATATTAGTTTAATTTTTCCAGCCATTGTAAAGTCAGGCTGTATTCAAAGACTCTCTCTATCCAATAGCTATATTCCCTCCCTGACTCATGCTATCAAAGACACACTACTTACACGCAAGCCGAAGTAGAGTAGGAAGAACACATTGAAAGCCATGTCGATCTGTAATGTGAAATCTGTGTAGAAATGGTGGCAGGATTCTATTGGGCTATTTGAAAGAAAAAGAAATCGGAGTAAATTGTCAGTATATGAGTGAGTACTCTGGTGAGATTTTTATGCATTTCATTAAAGACCTTGATTCAGAAATCACATTTCTGTTTTCCAGTTGTTTACAAGATACAAGCAAGCATATCAAGTGAATTATTTCATTCATCCAGTTAGTCATTCATACAGTCTTTATATTCACCTGTTCAGGTAATATCTGAGAATTAACATGCAGATACCTTTAGGGAAGGACAAGCAGGAGAATACCTCAGGATTCCTTAACCCCACATTAACCCTTAAAGAACTGACTTCTTTCTATAGGAGACATACCTATGACACTTTAGGAACAAACCTAACAAGCACACAGCTACAGTGAAGCATTACATGTTCTTAATTCATGTCATAACATAAAACCTTAAAAAAAAAGTAGTTGCTTAGGAATACATTACCCATTAGCAACCTGGGGTACTTAGTCTTGTAGAATCCCTTGTTTATAAGAAGGTTTTGCGTTTTTTTTTTTTTCCTTTTTCTCACTTCTTTTTCGTGTATGGCTATTTAATGTACTTTATGTACAATACTATGAGCTGAGTATAAAAGCAGCATAGCCCACTGGTAAAATTAAATAACAAAATAAATTGAGGAATTTGAAGCAGTACTCTAAGGGTTAATTTCTGCATGCAGGTTAATTAAAATACCTTTGTGTGTGTCAGGCAGCCATTGCAAATTCTAGCTTACTATATTATGCTTTATTTAACAGTGGGACAGGTCCAAAGCATACTCTATACAAACTGGTACTTTATAGATATACTTTTATCTAAGGAAGGGTATAACTTCCACAACTATGATTAGTGATTTATTTGTGAGGTTTCTAAAATAGGTTGGTGAAGCCACAGAACAATGTTGAAGCCACAGACCAAAGTGAAAGTCGTGTCCCAATATATGCTGATGTATATACTATATATACATAATGTCCCACCATATACACATATATATACACACATATATTGCAAATGATCATTTATTCATCACAACTGTAATAAAGTGGAAAACTAGAACGTAGCTCATTTGATCATTTGGAACCCTAGAAAACATCCTTTTAGGAAAGAAGAAATTCTTTGGCTTCCCTGGTCAAATAAATCACTGAATGTGAATGTAATACCAGTTAGTATAGCGGTAGCTCTGCAAATATAATGCTAGACTGTTCAACAAGCAAGATTCTGTGTGTTATGAATGTCAGTTACCTAATTTAAGGCATAAAGGGAATTACCTGGGCTACCAGGTCATTACACATGCAGCCAAATTTTCCATTCCTTGTATACATTACAGGTCAAACAAGTTAAGTACAGCATGCCCTCTCCTGTCTTTAGATGCATGAATGTATACAGCAAAATTCTCCTTGATGTACAATAGCTTTATATTTTAAGAAGTTTCCGTGCTATAGGAAATCATATTAAAATGGGTTTTTAAAACTTATTTGCAAAAACATTGAAGTTATGAAGCATTTCTGTTATAGTTCAAATAAAATTGATTTACAAAAGCAGGCAGAAGGGAAGAGAAGCCAAATGTTAACATATAGGACGGAAGACAGCACCTCATACTTTACAAATACAGCTTTAGCTACAAAAAGAGTGGATGTAATCTGAGAACCCAACAGGATCATTTTCTGTATGGCATTATTGAGAGCAAAGGATTTTGTCAAAATAAGGTAGGCTACACACTGAGTCACTACGCACCCTATCAACAGAAATCACAGGAAGTACAGCAGAAGCAAAATGAAAAACCCTGCACCAACACAGAGGCTTGGACCCTTAATTCCGGGTTAGGTTCCTGTAAAAGCTGCAGAAATTCACTGAAGCTAGTGGAATTGCACAGGTTTATAACTAGGATAGAGAGCTTAATTATCTTCCTTTCCACAGTTATTTGGTACTTGTCATGATTGTTAGATAAGGTCAGCTAAGGTTGCAGCTAACGGCTGTACTTTACAAAAAACTAAAAGATCTGACAAATTAGCTAATGCATAATACATCTTCATCTCGCTTGCAAAATAGCACAATGGACCACAATCCTGAGTTGGGACTTTTGTTTACCTAATACCAGAGCTACTTTTTCTGCTAGTCATATCCCTAAAGCATCCTTCATTTCAGAGATCATCTCTCTCTCAATTTCTAAGTTATCAATTTCAAAGACAAACACAATGTCCTTTCCTTTTAATTTTAAATGATGATTTTGTCAGAAAGGCATGTCACTAAGGCTAAAGAAATGATTATTTATACTCACAGGATGGACTATACAAGATTTTCAATTTTCCAAATTAAATTTTGGTGATATTATTCAGTTTGGAATTTTTGTTTTCATCAGTAGCTCATGTTTGAGCCGAGAGGAAAATATGGCCACTAATCTTTATCATTGCACCATTCAGCCTGCTGCAGAAAGGAAGCCAATTTGAAACTCCTCTTTACATCAAGATTCCCAAAACCAGAAGTGCTATAGTTCTTAGAGTTCCAGAAAATAGTGTGCTGGGGTCTTCAGGACTAATAATATATTCCCTGTCTTAAACTAAAATCAGATGGCTTGTCTTATCGGAGTTCACCCCTTTAGGTCAGCAAAGGTTTCACTTCTGAAGGAGGCAACAGACTGTTAAAAATGCTTTTATTACTCTTCCATGCAAGTGTGCTTCATTGTAAGCGTGGTTTCACACATTTATACTGCTAAAAACCAAGAGAAACTACATTAAAATCAATGGAATAACATTATACTAACAATGATAGGAAAAATTTAATATAACTAGATAAAAATTACAGTAATGTAACTCTAAATGCAACATTTATGTGCGCTTTGAAAGAGCGTGTTTAATTTGCTACACAAAAATTGAAAAAAACCTGCTGTAGCCATGACTTCTTGTGTTTTGAAAAGAAAAACTCATAGCACCAATTTTATTTTACTTAATGCAGGGCTACCCTGCTGATTATCTATCAAGGACTATAATTCCCCTTTGCCCTGCCACCATCTTTTTATGTAATAAACTAAATGCTACAAGCAACACCTGGGCTACACAAGCAAGATTTGAGAGACTGACAGTTTTCTTCAGGTCAACATTTATATCAAGTTATCATCTGCTGCAACTGTGTGCTCTGTGCTACAATTTAATATAAAAATTGCACCTAGAGAAATAACAGTGGGCTTAGTTTGCCTAATCTGCAGTAAAGACAGAACCTTATTTGATCTTTCAGGCATGGACTACACTGTGTTAATTCTCTTCCTTCCTCGTCTGCTCTTTAAACACTGCTATTCATTTCAGTTTCACCTTACCTCTGTTTACTTGTTCTGTTTATTATCACAGCATTTTTATAGCAATACTAGTAGTTATAAAGCCCCATTATACAGGTATCATAGGCATAAACTAGTTCAGTGAGCAAGAGTGACTACAAAAGAAATAACAAAAATACTCCAGTTTAACTTTACACAGATGGGGCAAAATTTTGACAAGGTGTTCCCAGCATCCTTAAACCTTTTTCACAATCGACACTGAAGCCAACACTTTACATGACACTTTTACCGCAGCTGAACAAACCCTTCGTTGCTTCAGTTCAAAAGAATTTCCTGCTGTTTAAATAACTACTTTTGTCATAAGTTTATTTCATGTATTTATTTATTATTCACACTTATTTCTGGTTCATTTGAAATGCTTCTAATGCATTTGAAATAGTTCTACTAGGATTATTCTTTGAATAGTCATAGAATGAGTGGGAGAGGGCAAGAAATAGTAGGTATTTTAATGTTTTCTGAAATCATTTGTTTCTGCGAGTATATTAATATGAAACTTCCTACAGAAGAAACCTTCATAGAATATTTCCAGGATTCTGCAATTGCAACAGAGTTGAAAACACCTTGAGTGTTTTTTCCTGTATCATTTCACCTCTTCATAGGACCTGTAAAGCCCATTTCCAACTTCAGATCAAAGCCTAGGCACGACATATCAATCTATGTCACAGTGCAATCACTGCCATTATGACCACACAGAAGTAAGGGGAAGAAATTCTACGTTCATTCAGACTTTAGGCCAGCTTTTCAATCATAGTGACATCTATCTGGATGCTTTTACATAAAATGTTCTCCACAATAATGGGAAAGGTTGTGCACACCCAATTCAGTACTTGAAATAACTATCCAATATGCAATTTACAGTTCTCTATTCTTTCTGTGTAAGGAAGTGGACTCTTGTATTTTTGGCACATGTCATGTCAGTTTGCTCCTAATGTTTTTTGCCTTTTTTTTTTTCTTTTTAATGACAAGGCCTGCAAAGACTAAGATGGATGCCAGTTTTTACATTTACACACCAAAATGCAAAAGGTTAATTTTAAGACATATTAATCTAGTTACATTTTTCCAAGTGTTTTGAAGATAAGAAGTTCTATGTAAAACATTCATAAACCACCACAAAAGAAAACTACTTTATTGTAACTTCAGGAATGTACTGATGTTAATATTGTACCACAGCTGCTACATCTTTGGAACTTTAAGAAGTTATTGAAACTTCTAGAAATTCAGAGAATTGTCCTAATTAACAATTTTAATTTTTGGAAGCAAAGTTGTCTTCTGTATGGTGGAGGAAAAACTAAATCCACTACTGAAATTAGATAAAATATATTTCAATTCTTAATCGTAAGTAAATAAAATGTAAAACTGAAAAAGTTGGAACTAAAAAAAATTGTTACAAACTTAAAGTGTCTGAGAAAGAAATACAACCACTTGATAGTATGAAAAATTAGGTAGCTTTTCATTTTCTTTGCTCATGACAGTTTTTAGATTGCACAGTAGTACATTATATTAAAAAACCTGTAAAATGTGCAGTTTGTATCAGAAGGAATGTGCATTGATAACAGTGAATTTAAAAATAAAATTATAATTATGTACAGGTAGAGGCTGCTAAAATTTAATCAACACAAATGAATAAATAATTGAGAGAAACCACTCAATATTTAGAAGCTCTTTAGTATCTCATCATTTGTCAATGACCAGCTGGAGTGCATGGAGCTCTGCCTGGGGATGGATGAGGAGCTGACCAAGAGCTTATGGGTCAGGATTAAAGGGGTGGCAGGGACAGGTGACGTTGTAGCGGGGGTCTGCTACAGGCCACCTCTATAGACAGATAGGAGCAGCCTTACATTCACAAGCCCTGGTCCTCATGGGGGACTTCAACCACCCCGATATCTGTTGGAGGGACAACACAGCAGGGCATAAGCAATCCGGGAGGTGCCTGGAATGCGTTGATGACAACCTCCTTCTCCAAGTGATAGAGGAGCCAAAGAGGAGAGGTACTATGCTAGACCTTGTTCTCACCAACAAGGAGGGGCTGGTGGGGAATGTGAAGCTCAAGGGCAGCCTTGGCTGCAGTGACCATGAAATGTGGAGTTCAGCATCCTTAGGGCACTGAGGAAGGCACACAGCAAGCTCACTACCCTGGACTTCAGGAGAGCAGACTTTGGCGTCTTCAGCAGACTTTGGCGTCTGCATCTGCTTGGTAGAGTACCATGGGACAAAGCCCTGGAGGGAAGAGGGGCCCAAGAAAGCTGGTTAGTATTCAAGGAATTCAAGGATCACCTCCTCCAAGCTCAGGAGCAATGCATCCCAACAAAGAGGAAGCCAGGCAAGAACACCAGGAGGCCTGCATGGATGAACAAGGAGCTCCTGGACAAACTCAAACACAAAAAGGAAGCCTACAGAGGGTGGGAGCAAGAACAGGCAGCCTGAGAGGAGTACAGAGAAATTGTATGAGCAGCCAGGGATCAGGTTAGGAAAGCTAAAGCCTTGATAGAATTAAATCTGGCCAGGAACATCAAGGGCAACAAGAAAAGCTTCTATAGGTATGTCGGTGATAAAAGGAAGACTAGGTAAAATGTGGGCCCTCTCTGGAAGGAAACAGGAGACCTGGTTACCTGCGATATGGAGAAGGCTGAGGTACTCAATGACTTTTTTTGCCTCAGTCTTCACTGGCAAGTGCTCAAGCCACACCACCCAAGTAGCAGAAGGCAAAGGCAGGGACTGGGAGAATGAAGAATTTCTCACTGTAGGAAGACAATCAGGTTCAAGACCATCTAAGGAACCTGAAGGTGCACAAGTCCATGGGACCTGATGAGATGCATCCATAGGTCCTGAGGGAACTGGCAGATGAAATTGATAAGCCACTATCCAATATGTTTGAGAAGTCATGGCAGTCCAGTGAAGTTCCCATGGACTGGAAAAGGGGGAAACACAACCCCCATTTTTACAAAGGGAAAAAGGAAAGACCCGGGGAACTACAGGCCAGTCAGTCTCACCTCTGTGCCCGGTGAGATCATGGAGCAGTTCCTCCCGGAAACTATGCTAAGGCACATGGAAAATAAGGAGGTGATTGGTGACAGCCAACATGGCTTCACTAAGGGCAAATTGTGCCTGACAAATCTGGTGGCCTTCTACGACAGGGTTACAGCACTGGTGGATAAGGGAAGAGCAACTGACATCATCTACCTGACTTGTGCAAAGCATTTGATGCTATCGCGCGCAACATCCTTGTCTCTAAATTGGAGATATACGGGTTTGACGGATGGACCACTCGGTGGATAAAGAATTGGCTGGATGGTTTAACACCTTTGTCGGTGACATGGACAGTGGGATTGAGTGCACCCTAAGCAACTTTGCTGATAACACCAAGCTGTGTGATGCGGTCGACACACTGGAGGAAAGGGATGCCATCCACAGGGACCCTGACAGGCTTGAGAGGTGGGCCCAAACTTCAACAAGGCCAAGTGCAAGGTCCTGCACATGGGTTGGGGGCAATCCCAAGCACAAATACAGGCTTGGCAGAGACTGGATTGACAGCAGCCCTGAGGAGAAGGACTTAGGGGTGTTGGCTGATGAGAAGCTCAACATGACCCAGCAATGTGTGCCTGCAGCCCAGAAAGCCAACCATATACTGGACTGCATCAAAAGAAGCATGATCAGCAGGTCGAGGGAGGTGAGTCTCCCCCTCTACTCCACTCTCATGAGAGCCCACCTGGAGTACTGCATTCAGCTCTGGGGCCCCCAACATAAGAAGGACATGGACCTGTTGGAGCGAGCCCAGAGGAGGGCCACGAAGATGATCAGAGGGCTACAGCACCTCTCCTGTGAAGACAGGCTGAGAGAGTTGGGGTTGTTCAGCCTGGAGAAGAGAAGGTTCTGGGGAGACTTTATAGCAGCCTTCCAGTACCCGAAGGGAGCCTACAAGAAAGCTGGAGAGGGACTTTTTACAAGGATATGTAGCAATAGGACAAGGGGTAATGTCTTTAAACTGAAAGAAGGTAGATTTAGATTAGATAGAGGGAAGAAATTCTTCACTATGAGGGTGGTAAGGCACTGGAACAGGTTGCCCAGAGAAGTTCCAGATGCTCCCTCCCTGGAAGTGTTCAAGGCCAGGTTGGATGGGGCTTTGAGCAACCTGGTCTAGTAGAAGGTGTCCCTGACCATGGGAGGGGGGTTGGAACTAGATGATCTTTAGGGTCCCTTCCAACCCAAACCATTCTATGATTCTACGATTTGAAGACATTCCATTCACTTCTCACTTTCAAATTGTATTTGAATGCAATTAATATATATTAATTTGGGCATGTACATTTTCTTTGTTCATAAAACTGTCTATAGTGGTCTTTTTTTTTTGTTTCAAACTATTTTGTTTTACTGGAAGCTCTTCTGTAATACTGAATCCCCTCAAATTTATTTATAGAACAAACCCAATTTTACGAAGTTTAGAGTAAAAAATAAGTTTGGCACAAATTTGATATTACAGTGTCCATTTATACTCCTTTAATACATATTTTTAACAGTATAGCAAAAAAAAATTAAGGGGGTTATGGTTAGGCTTTTTAACTGTGTTTCAGTGACGTAGTACTAAAGTAAAACTAAGGGAAAAGCCAGATGTATCATTTACTAAAAGCAATGTTCATTCAATGCGGAACACTTTCTGTTCCTTTAACTATGGTTTAGTTGCACAGCTCAGAAGAGAATAAGCAGTTAAAATCTTTACTGAAACAGGCATGAACATATAGCAAAACATAGATGCCTATCAAGTGTCAACCTAGTGAAACAAATACCATGATTAAAATAAATCAGCAAGACTAAATAAGAATCAAAGGTGTCAAACATCTCACAGTGATAGAGAGCGAAACAATTTTTTTCTTACTTCAAATGGCTTTCATTTATTCACCACGTTAGTCCCACAGTAAGAAAACAAAAAGTATTTTCTTGCAGTATGTGTACTGATCTCCTAATTGCAAGATGTCTTGTTAAATGACTCAGTTTAGAAGGCCTTTGAGTCATAACATCAATAAGCTCATTAATTTTTTGATGGCATATGTCTTCTAAATTACTTCACTCTCCCTTGACATGATGTGGTCCACCACTGGGGAAGTTTTGCTACTAGCATTTTCAGTTAGCACTGCAGGATATGCAGGAAGAGTTAAGTTGGTTTCCTTCCCAAAAAGGAAGAGCAGCCAGCTGGATCAGAACAATGCTTTAGTGAAGGCAACGGGAAGACCCACTTTGCCCGTAGCAGAAGTGCACTGTAATCTGCTGTCACAGCACTGAGTCTTGGGATCCATAAAACTCCATGGGATCATTATGTCCCTAGTTATAGATATTTTTCAAAGAGATTTTGTGTACCTGGAGCTAGTGAGTGAAGGAGAACAATTCCTTTCTCACTGAATTTTGCAAACAGTTATGGCCTGATAGCCAAGGATGATGCTGTGACCACTTCCTGTATCTTCTTATCTTGTCATTGATACATTTAAATGCTTTTTGACCACTCAACCTCCTACCTCTAAATCCTTAGCTAACTGTTTCTCCTATGCACACATACATACACATCCAGAGAACTTTCTGCTCCCAACACATTTCACTGTCAAATCCTGGAGCTTCTTTTTTATACTCATAGCTAAGATGCTGACCATGCTTGACTGTCTCTCACCTTTTTTTATTGTACCTTCCTCCTGTCTGGACTCCATATTGCCTATTACTTTGTCCTCCTCTCCCTTCAGAAGGCTTCAGATAAATATTCTTGCATAACTCCTTGGGACTTGGCCAAGTACCTTTTTTCAGTTCTCTACTCTGACTCTCCTTTGCTTAATGAGTTAAACTGTATTTGTCTTTCCAGTCACAAAAACTCAAGTTCAGCATGTGATAAATTTATTTTGGATTACTCTATATTACTGTCTTTGTTTCCATCTCCATTCCTGCCTTGTCTACATGTGGAGCGGCCTCCCTTCTTCACTTTAATATGCATCTTTCTCTTTCACATTCCTTTTGAAAATGCATTGCTGACCTTAGGTTCATACACACTAAGCTGTCTTTGAATTACATCAACAATCAGTATCCTCTTTGTTCAGTTTTGAAGTAAATAAGCAAAATTATAAATCTGATCAAAATAAAATATGAACTGCCAAATAAAGCTGAAATAAATATGTGAAATAAAGCTATCTTCCAAGATTTCCTAGACTATTGCTTAATCGATACCTTATAAATTGCAAGCACCTCAAGGGAACTGCTTTTCAGAAAAAAACAGGAACAATGCAAATGCCTGTCCTTATTTCCCTTTCCTAATTTCTATCACAACATCTTCTGTTATTCTTTAAGGTCTGATAGATGACAAGCTGGCATTAGAATATTACCCTTCTATTTCTAACCTAATTAAAAAATGCATCATGACTCATCTGTTCTGCAGATGCTTTCTACAACTAGGTACTTCTATGTTATCTCCCAGCATACCGGGGAACCTTGACAAGCTTTTAGACTAATTTGAGGTAAAATTAACAGGCTTCCTCATCCGCCTTCAAAAAAAATCCACTGTCAGAAGAAATAAGCAACAACAAAACCAGATCAATCAGTAATAAATAGGTACAACAGCACCATTTAGTAAAGATTTTTCTAAGAATTGGAACCAAAGACATATTGTTTTTCCTTATGATTCTTTCACTTTTCTGGATCACATGATAAAGAACAGGGCATAAAAGTTTTTTTTTTCTTTTCCTTTGAATGTTAACTTGTTTTAAATTTAAAGATATTTAAATTTAAATATATTAAATGCTGTGACTTGACAGTTTTTAATGCAAAATTAATTCAGTTTAGAAACTGAAATAGCGAAGGACTTACAGTGGGAAAGAAAGGGAGGCTCTTAATTTTAATTTCTGTCACATCCATGCATGAAATTAAGAGCCAAATTAAGTTGGTACAACTGCAGAACAAAGGTATACTTTCCTGATGCCCATCTCGAATGCACAAGATTTTGCCTGGCATAACTATACTGACTTTTACAGAGCTATTTGAGACTGACAACATACCAAGTGACAGAGTCAAGTAACGTTGCTAGTACTTATTTTACCTAAATGAACTAATACAATTTGGTAAATAACGTTGTCAGTTTTCATCTTTCTTTTTCAAGTTTTCCATGAATTTTAAGTACATCATGCATCTTCACAGACTGCCCCAGTAAAACAGAAACCAACCTACCACAGAACTCAAGCAAAATCAAATTCTTATCTTCCTCAGCCCAAACACAGAATTGTATACAAGTATGATAACAAGAAACTTTTACTTACATTTTTACATTGAATTGCTGGGATATACAGAAAATATGCACATTAAAATTGCTCACTCTGAAAACAGCGTATTTCTTAATTTCATCAGGGTCTGTGTACATTCACTACTGCCTGCAGCATATGTCTTCTCTAATTACTGACTTTCACAAACAAAAGCCAAAGGAAGATTCCTGCAGAACAGCTAAACAACCAGGAACTGAGTGCTAAAACAGGCATAAGTAAATGGCCCAGAGTCAGTCTCCATAACTCTTCTATGTTCTTTCAAGAGTGTACAGAAGACAAAGCATGCACTTTCTTGCAAAATAGACCGTTAAGATCTTCATCCTCCCCAAGATAACCTCATTTGAAAAGGTTTGCCGGGAACCACATAGGTAAGTAGGAAGAGTATACTATTTTATTTTGCATCAGATTTGTTAATTGCTTACCATAAGCTGAGAACACTGGCAACTGCAAATAGTATTACATTACCTTGACAAAACAATCTCCCTGATGACAAGCCAATTCTAAGAGAATGATAGAGCAACAATGCCAGGGATCCCATTTTTAATCAAAGATTTTATGTGAGACTAACATATTAAGGAGAAAAACACCAGTATACTGTTTCAACTAACTTTATATTATTATCTTTTTTGAAAACATTTAATAAGCCACTTCGGTTATATCTAGTATGCTGACTGCATTATAGAAAGATTCTGTTAAACTACATACCCTGTTTACTAACGTTGACAATCTTGCATGTTTCTATTTTGCAATAAGACCCCTTTCTATTACTTCTTGTCTGTTATTATTTAATGTAATTGTTCTTTAATATTCTTTATCAAAGTGTATCAAGGAGTAATAAGTTGTTGTAGCTGTTTACTCCAGAGAACAGAAAATAACTGGTGACATGAAAATGCAAACATGTCATATGATGCTGCAAAAAGAATACTAATCCTTTTTCCATGTTCACATTGAATTGAACAAATGGAAATGGATCAAGTTAGTCAGAAGTATATCAGAAGCATAAAACTTTTTCAGTTAAAACATATAGTTAAACACTGGAATATGTTCTTTAGGGAGAATGGTGAATCTCAGATTTTTAAAACAGTGGTAAACACTTTTCAGCCTGGGATATATAGACCACTTACAGTCCTTGCACTTGCATATGTCAATACAATAATCTACATGTGATATTTCTAAAATGTCCTCCCTTCTGTAGGAGAAGGCCTACAAATCTTTGACCTCTTAGATAAGTATCTGTTTGAATAAATTTATGTATAGCCACTCTTACCTTGCAGCTGAAGGAAGAGTGACTCCCTGAGATTCCTTCTTGCTCTATTTTATGTGATTCTATTTTGCAGCTACTGTCTTTCAAAATTACCCAAAGGTGCTTTTCAGATTTGCTATCCACTTTTCTCAAACCCAAAGTTTTCAACAGCCCATCACCATCGCTTTCCAGCTCCAACTGTTCTTCCATCTCAGTGCCTTTTATTACCTTTCTATTCTGTTGATACTGTTGTCCAACTTTTAAGTCTCCCTCATCTGACTGCACTCTTCGAAAAAACTCATACAATCTTCAAAAATTAGAATGTCCTCTACCTATCCTGGCTCCAAATTACGATTATTAATCACTTTTCTTTTGTATATCATCATAAAACTGAGCTCTGATTTTCTGCTTGATATGTGTAACAAACAGATTCCTCCAGATGATTTTGAGTATTCTTTCTATATGTTGCTTGCTTGCTTACATATTGTAGTTAAAAAAACCAACTAATCTTGTCCTATGAGATTTAGTCTAAATTCAGCTATCCTAACTGAAAATGACAAGAGTACCAGATGAATTGGAGTGTTAATATATTTCCAGTTCATTCATCTGTCTTTGCTGGAATTCCCTCTTGTGATACTTTAATGAAAATACCTGGCTACTATCTAGTTTTTTACTGAGTAGTAATAAACTTGAACTTAAGGTATATTATTTGACTTTAATGTCAGTGAATAATGTAATTGAGCAATGAAAGCCAGAAGTACTGCAAAGTGGTAGAAACTTGACATTACATTACTGGATCAGCTTTTTTGGTCATGCTATTTAGTGCATGCACCCAAATCTATTATTATCCATAAAAAGCTATCCATATTGTGTTAATGGTAATTCTAAAGCAGTCCTAATACACAGTTACACCAGGTAGGATATATTGTTTCATATTTCAAACGAAGGCATAACTGTAAACATGAACCATGTACATTCCTTTCAAAAAAATCTACATAAAACTAGGAAACATATTAGTCCCAAACAAATTTTCATAATTTCAGATTCTTTCATTCCTCGTGAGGACCTTTTAGCCTTATCTATCCTATCAGCATAAGGGTCCTTTTAAACACCTTAGTAATTTAATACCTAAGATACATTTAGGGTGCCATAGGTCGTGCAACTCAACTACTCCCAATCCATATTATTACATATGTAGTATTCTTGTAAATTATCACGGGGAAGTCTATATTTGTATACTTGTTCCACTTTACTAGAAATAATGGACAGGTGAGTTGAAGTAAAAAGCCTTTCAACTACCAAGAGTAACCATCTGAGATCTTTTAATATATCCTGAGCATCACAGTGTATCTGTTTAAATTCCTCTGTCTTAAAACCAACTGCAGGGATAATCCAGGCAACATTCACTCCCAGCATATATAAACACTTACGACAGTCCTTTCTATGAGTTTCCTTTTCTCTTTCCCTGAACTCCTGGTAAGTCTTTATTGCACATACCTTTCAAAGTAAAACACATGTACACGGTTTCTCTACCACCATGGCTTACTTTCCACATGCATCTAACTGCAATCTAGTAAATTTTCCTACTTAGAAATTTTCATGTCACACCTGTTCCAACTGTGGGACCTGATTATTTACCAGGACTATCTTAAGAGCAAATTACCATATTCTTAAGGCAAAATGCTGATTCTATGAAAGACTAACTGAATAGCCACATTTACTTTGCAAAAGAATAGAAACAGTTTGAATGAAAAAAAGAAGAAATTTAAAAAAAATAACTCTTTCCTAGTTCAACTTTTCAGACAAGAAAACTGGCCTGGAGCTTGAGTGACAGTCTCAATCACAGTGGCTTTTCTAAATGGGAAAGGCAAAGCCCTTTTTAGGCAGATTAATGACACTATGCCTTTCTTTTTTAGCAGTCACTTTATCTCCATTAACAAATAGAATAAGGTATTGCCAACACCTGTAACAGTTGCTCAAATCAATTATCATGAGCATGATATAAAATCACTTTACATCAATGTAAGAGGAGGATTATAATGATGTTAAAAATGAATATATAGTGGCTTCTTTTTTCTAACACCATCTCAAAATGGCTTGCACTGTATCATCCAAGACCTTTTTATCCTGGCCGCTGTGCATGGGAAAATGGATGTGTAGTTAGGCTTACACACTGAGCAACTGGAAAGTCAAAAGGACTGGTGTAATAATCCATTTTGCACCAATTTCAGGAGGAACTTCATGTTGCTGTGCAGATATATGTCTGATCAGTTTTACAGTCATAAAAGAATTTTCCTTCATTATAAGAAAAAAAATAGTAGCTGTCATTATGTGGAATATAGGAATAACATAAAAAAATAAAAATCCTATGTAATCCTAAATAATAAACATTCTCAGGGCAGCACAATATTAGCATGTGGATAGCATGACAACAGTTGTGGAAATTACTTCCCTTTTTTGTTTTGAATATATTGCATGTTTTTAGTTACCTGCTTAAAAGTACACACTAAAGAGCATATTTTGGCCTTTTATATATGTCGTGGTTTAACCCCAGTCGGTAACTAAGCACCACACAGCCACTCGCTCACCCTACCCTACCCCCCACCGTGGGATGGGGGAGGGAATCGGAAAAAAAAGTTAAACCTGTGGGTTGGGATAAAGACAGTTTAATATGACAGAAGAGGAAGAGAAAATAATAATAATAACAGAATGTACAAAACAAGCGATGCACAATGCAATTGCTCACCACCTGTTGATGGATGCCCAGCCTGTCCCCAAGCAGCAATCGCTGCCCCCCGGCCAACTCCCCCCAGTTTCTATGCTGAGCGTGACGCCATATGGTATGGAATAGCCCTTTGGGCAGTTGGGGTCAGCTGTCCTGGCTGTGCTTCCTCCCAGCTTCTTGTGCACCTGGCAGAGCACGGGAAGCTGAAAAGTCCTTGACTTAGTATAAGCACTGCTTAGCAACAACTAAAACATCAGTGTGTTACCAACATTATTCTCATACTAAATCCAAAACACAGCACTATACCAGCTACTAGGAAGAAAATTAACTCTATCCCAGCCAAAACCAGGACAATATATCTGTTCACAATTACCATTTTTCAAACATCATAACATTTTATATTATAGGCCCTCAAAGTTAAAGGTATGGGATAAATAATGTTTATTCACCAAGTTGAATATTAATTTGCAATCTGTGAATTAATTTTGACCCCCAAAAAAGCACAAAATGTAACCTCTGAACACATACACTCAACATTTGCACTGATCAATAGCACTACAAAATTGTGTTTAGACACAATGTTTCAAGTCACTTTTCAAAGTGCTGTTTCATCACTTAATCAGGAAACAATAGGATTAGCATTAAATCATATCTTCTATTGTGCTGATGAAAGATTTATGTGGATACATTTAAGAACATATGAGTAACAGGTTGCTTAGGATGGTCACAATGTCATTTGTAAAAGAAACAGAGCAGTGTTACAATTCTTCAGATGAAATTTCCTTTTAGTGGTGTTTTGTAAATCAATACATTTTAAACTATTTTGCAGGCTATTTAATATTATACAAAAACTGTTGCACTTCAAAATTCTTCCCAAATTCTGATTTTTAATAAATGATTATGTATAATCTTACCTCTTTCCACTGTCACCTGCTGCTAAAGTTGACAGCAGGGAAAGGTTTATTTTTCTGAACACTATTGGCATCATTCAGTCATTGTCACAACAGAATAGTTAGTACACTCTTTCTTTCCCACATCTTGACCACACTGCAATTGTCTATCCAGTCAATAAACTACTGTAATATGCTGGAAATTTTAAATATATAGACCTGATACATATTATGTCCTATTCATTCTATAAAAGCTTAACTAAATATATTGATAAGCATAATTTACATTTGCTCAAACTTTCTAATTTTATGGGTTCTTTTAATTCCAGTTCATGCACTTAATGCTTAGACTGCATTCAGTGTATACACCATTATGGTAAGCACATTGGCATGCACAGGCAATACAAGAATAGATTATAATTAATCCCATAGACAACCAAAAAAGGTGAAGTTGCATCATGCAATGAAACCACAGCTTGGCCTGGGCTGCCATGCAGAAAAAAACCTACATCAATGAGTCTGCTGTACGGCTCCTAGGTAAGAGTTGATATGAAAGAGGTGAGTTATTTCAGCAATGAAGTCACAGGCTGAAAATGTTTATACTACTGTAAACAAAATACTGTACATAGCACCAGTATTACTCTGGGAGGGGTGAAAGATGCTTGTAGAGGAGGACAAAAAGGACGAGAAAGAGAAGGAGGAGGAGGAATTATAAATTACAGTAACAAGTCTGAAATCCAATCAGTCCTTTATTTTTAATAAGCATTTTGTTATTTCATTCAAAATAATCTCATTTAGGCTTTCAAAGCAAACCGGAATTTTCAATGTATTTTGCAAAAAAAACCAAGGGATGAAATAATGAGATACAGGGTAATTCCAAAATGTCCATAGTGTTCAGTAACTGATGAATAACTGAAGATAATAAACATGTGGATATGTAGAGGTGAATTTTTCAATGTAGTGCACAGGATCCAAACCACACAACTTCCACTGATTTGAACACATAAGGTATTGGATTGAATGAATATGGATAATATAAGGGATGCATTGATACGAGTGATTTATTCAGCCACTTTCTGCTGCTTTTCTAGTAAAAGACATCTTTCTGCTGAATAAAGTATGGTTTTTTGCAGAAATTGTGGTCATTCTGAATTGCCTTTACCTTACTCACCTTTACAGTTGTTCTGAATGTAAAAATGTGACCTGAATAATAGGGCGACCACATAGCCTGTTTTAAGGTATGTATATTAGGCCCAGTACTTCATAGCCTGATTCCAGTAAGCTCAGAAAGAAATAGTTGACCAGGTTATTTATTTTAATGCAATGCTCTCATACCCTGTGATGAAAAAAGTATGATTCTTTAACACTATAACATCTTATGTGTCTGTTCCATTACAAAAAGATTTGCTCCATGTTTTTCAATAGGTATGCTGTTTTTGAGCAATTTTTCTTAATTACCCTTAATTGTAGGTGGTCACTCTATTTTTATCACAGTTCCCAAATATATCAACTAATTATGCAGGGCAGCAATTTAGGGAACACCAAAAATAGTTTTATCAAGAAAACTAAAATTTCACTTTCTGTATAGAGTTTTTAATAGAATCTATAGTTGTTCTATTGTTTTATTTAGCAAATTGCCACAGAAATTTAGATCAAAATAAAATCAGCTTAATTGACAGTAGAAATTATTTTCTGGTCTCTTGAAATTGCTTGGAAGATTTGCAGAAAAACCTGTCAGCACCTTTTGAATTTGACAGGTAAAAAAAAATTACATATTCCAGTTATAAAATCTCCAATTGTACTATTCTTAAATAGCAAAATACAGATTCTTTTTCCAGCCAAACACTTCCATCCTTTTCACAGGGACAGAACTTACAGTCATGACTCGTACCACTTTTGGCCACTATGTGCTATTTAACAAGGCTAGTAGGATGTTTCATTAATTGTATATTAAAGATGTGAACATTTTCTTGGGTGTACAGGTATGCACTTACAAACTGTTGCACTGTGCATGCAAATGTTATTGACTAGGAAAAAGGTTACTGAGTCCAGATAGATTTAAGCGCTGCTGACAAAGCTAGCAACCTCGTAAATTAAGGAAAGCAGGTGAGGAGCCCAAAAATTTAGAAACTGAACTTGCAGACTTCCAAAGTGTACCATCCAAATAGGTACTGTACAGTCAGTAATAGGAATTATGGCATACACAGTTTGTACTATAACATATATGTATGTATCACAACATAAATTATACCTATTATGTATGTATACTTTCCCATTGTTGTGAAAATAAAATAATCTATCTTTTCTTACTTGGCAAACATTGATCTAGCAAAAGATGAAAAAGAGTCCTTACATTTATTCTCAATCAAAATTATACACAGGTAATTTTTCATCTAGTCACGATAGAAAAGTCCTCAAGACACGGACAGAACACAGAGCTGGCCTTAGTTCTACAGTCTCATCACTCTGAAAATGAACATAACAATGTAAAAAAAAAAAAAGAGAAGAATCATATCCTCGGTATCTGCTACTAATGCAGTAGAGGATGATAGAAGCTACAAATGTAAGGATCTTTGAAGATCAGGTTAAATTACAGTTTACCATACATCTTCATAACAGTTTATTGTCCTGTGAACAGCAATTTTTGCTATAAAACCAGCTAGTCTTGAGAGATCAAATTATTAGATTCAAGAAGAGATTCAGTCTTCTGTTTTCAGATTGTTGCTACGAACCAACCTCACATTAGGAAAGTTTCTCTGCTTCAGCTGCAGAGAAGCTATTAAACTCATTGATTTCCCAACAAGATAAAATGGCAGAAGTTTCTCCCTTTTGGTATAGCCAAAAGCCATAACAAACTTCACGTGGTTCATACAAGTCTGTTGCAAATTATAAATTCTAATCACTAGGAATGATGTTATACTGTTGAAACTAAATGACGAATTTAGTCGAATTTAGCTGTCGAATTTAACTAAACTGCTGGGATATTTTGCTCTGGAGTTCAATTCTTTCCAATCCCTGAATATGAAATTCCTTTTAATAAATCAACTACTGGCAAAGTTTACTCTGGCAAAACCGGACATCTGATTCTAGCTTTCTGTTTTCTCCTAGGCACACTGTGATGCACAGCAAAGAAATCAAATGTGCCAAACTACAGTCTCAACATTGTAAATATTTCTGCTTATATACTCCATGGATTTCAGCTAGATTATTCATATGCGGAGTTAAGCACATTGGGTGGAGCCTTGTGTAAAAAGTGACCAAAAATCGTAAAAATTTTCAACTGGTAGGAATATCATAAAATTAACTGATCCAACCCACTCACTAAAGAAAGCTCAGTTGTATTCAGAGCTGTTTTGTCTAACCTGTTGTTAAATACTTGCATGAACAAAGATTTCAAATCTCTGCATAGCTTGTTTCAATGCTTCAGAGCTCTTACAAATACAGAAAAGCCTAATTATTAGTAGTATCAATAATTAATAACAAGCTTTAATCTTTATTATCCTTATTGCTCTTGCCTGTATTGAAAATGTTTATGGCAACAAGAATTTTTCCCTCTGACTTCAGAGGGAACTTTCTCACATGTTGATGTCCTGGCCCTCACTTAATTTCAGTACATCTAAGCTTCCAGAATTTAAAGAGAGCACTGCATTAGCAAGCTGTTGTCTTTTTTTTTTTCCTTAAGTTTGCTAAAACTAAAGGTTGTTATTTTTAAGAAATCTAATGATTGAAGCTCCTGAGTGCTTTTGAAAAACTGAATTCATTAGATATTCCATACTCTAGGAGATGTATATGGGATGTATCAATATTTTTCTATACATTGCTTTTTTCTATGCACATTGTATTGACATTTCACAAATTCAGTTCCTTGTTCTTAGTCAGATATGCTGTTAAAGTGAAATCACAATTCAACAAAGGTACAATAAAGACATAATTAAACATTCATCCTTATTTTCCTAAACCTAAAAAAGAACAAAGACAAACACTTAAAGCTCACTGCATTTAAAATTAAAGATTTCTATCCATGAGACTGATAAATATTTACTATGAAAGGTGGTACATATTTTTTCAAGAACGAATTTGACAAAACACACCTATACTTTTAATAAAAAGTATAAATTGCTAGGAAAAGTAGTCAAGAGATAATTTCATTGATATTTCACTAGTATTCACTGAAAATTAGCTTATTCATAAAATGATGTTAGAAAAATAGCAGACTATGGATAAACTATTTGTCCCTGTGGTGGAAGCACTTAAGCCTGACAATTAAAATGAAGATTTGCAACAGTGGTGCAAAAAAGTAACCTGTACTTTTAACATAAAAAACATCCATCAACCACTATTATTGCATTTGCATTATATCATGTGGTATAATAGAAATAAAATGACTGTAAAACGTCGTTGTCACAGGAGTTTTTACTTTGGAAAATAAGTAGCCAGCAAAGGAGGTCACTATCCATTATCTCTATATTCCGTAATACAGAATAGATGCTTACTCTTCAATTAGAATCTACCAAATTATGTCAAACTATTTTAACTGTTCAATGGAAAGGTAAAAAGGTTAAAAAATTATTAACATAATTTAAAATGACAGAGACTTCCTCCACAGTTGCTTTTCCAAAATATGAAGATCTAATTTTTATCCTGATATTGTACGATATCAGAATAAAATTCTATATTATAGAATTCTATATCTATCTATATATGTTATAGAATTCTGTATCTATGTATTATATATATATAAACCAGTTCTGAGGCTGTGGAAATCATAATATGAAATTAAGAAAAGAATTTATCCTTCCACAATATAGGAACTAATATTTAACACTAGAGCCAGATGAATTAGTTACAATTATATACACTAGACTGAAGCTGGGAAAGAAGGAAAACTAAAAAAGAGCAGATATGAACTTACAGATGTAGAAATTTCACATCACAGATCATGCGCTAAAAAGATTACTGAGAACAATCTAATCTCTGCCTCTCCAGATAGAAAAATGATGGCAAACATAATGAAATTAAAAAGAAAACAAGTGTAAAAACAGTCAAAGAGGCTGATTCAAGTGGAAATGCCTAATTAGTTACCTAACTTTGAAGTACAATGTACACTGAAGAGAATAATTGCGAAAAATGAGAATAAGCCACCTAGGAAGCCTTGATGACATGTGTTTAATGTAATAAATATCACATTACAAAAATGTGAAGTCAAATCAGTAAATAAAAGTGATATAAGAAATACTCTGCAAAGGTGTGTGCTAACATAACTGTTACTGTCTCTATGACCCCTTTAAGTCTTTGGACTTGGTTTCACTTAACCAGGTAGCTGAGTTAATATGTTTGAGTGACCCTTCTGAATTACTTGACTGAAGAAGGCCATAAGCCATTCACTGGAACTATAGGGTGGCTGGATTCATATCCATTAAACCATGGTGATTTGAACAATTACATTGCCACTGCATTTTAGCTATAAAATCAAATGCATTGGAGTTTCAAATTTTCCCTAGGTGGCCAAGCTTATTCAATTCACGTCAGGTATTCGTGTTTATGACAGAGAGCTGGTCTAGAGAAAAAGCTTTCTTTCCCATGAACTAACAGTGCCTTGAGAGAAGCCTTGAGATATCATGCTAAAACAGTTCTTAGTGAGTGTACTTAGTAGTCATCCTTTCACATACAAGGGTAGACAAACACCAGCCTGTCCTGATTGCTGTAGCTGTTTTTCTCACTTCTTTCCCCCACTTCCATCAAGCCCATTATGTTTCCTTTCCAGAACTCACTCTCTTCCCAGGCAGTCTCTCTCACACAAAGAAAAAAAAAAAAATCTAAAAATATCTCTCTAATTCTTCCTATAAACACCATTTAAGGACCACACCACAGTGTGTCCCTGTCTGCCCAGGATTTTCTCTGTAATGTGCTTCTATACTCTTTTGTAATTATTTCTGACAGGGCTTGCTTTTCCTCAGATCTGTAGAAGGTGAAAGGATTGACATGCAGGTTTAATTAAAGACAGACAGAAAGAGACAAGACCTAGCTACCTTCTGACCAGGAAGCTGCAGTTGCCTCTGATCTACTGAAACGAGTTACACCTGGTCAAGAGCATTGGCCTTGGTGACAAAAGGGCAGACTGTTCATCTTTGCTTCCTACAGGACAATTCTGTCTTTCTTTCCTGTATTCAATACTTAGCCTCACTCCTGCTCCCATTGCCAAGTGAAACTGGAGGGTAAAATACACTATGTTTTGTCTTGTACAAAAAAAATCAGAAAAAAAAAACAACTCCCAATTTGTAACAGTTGAATCAGTTTTTCCATGTAAGTGAATTAGCACAACAAGTATTACCAGCTGTTAAGTTAAAGCAAGGGCAGAAACCTCTGGCTCTGCAGAATGTGTGTTTGGGATAAGATGCGCAACCACTGCACAGGTGTTGAATTTTTAATTGATGAAAGATGGTACTGAAAAAATAGAAGAATAATAATTTTCTCTAAGTCAACTTTGCAAAAGAGAATTTAAAAAATAAGTAAAATCATTTTACATCCTCTTGAAGGAGCATATCTGCATAAACACACTTGGCAAGTGTGTATATCAAGCACTGATATAACCTGGAAGCTTAGAGATACCAAGGGGAAAAGAAGGACACAGCAAGTGACATCAGAATCCAGCAGCTGAGCTTCCAAATTCTTGTCTAGTCAAGGGCTTAGGGAAGCTCAGGAAAAAGAACAGATGAGAATTGTAAGCTACAACTTATTCACGGAAACAACATGAGTTTCTATTAGAACATAACATCATTTAGTAGGGTTCTCCATTGCTGACTGGGAATACCATAAAGACTCTAACAAGAATACTCAAAACACCTTTAATCCCAAAGGGTTTGTCTAGACAGAAAGAAGAAGAAACTAAGGTCAAATGTATCAGAGAACTAGGAAGAGCAGTGTCCTAGGACTTCCGGGAAAAGCAAGTATAGCACAGTAGTAGATAATGCAGTAAGGACTGAAATATAGACTTACTAATCTATCTCTGATGATGGCTGTAAAGAACATGTTTCTATTCAACACTGCTTATCTAAAAAAGTGTACTGCAATGATCATTAGCCATTAAATGGACTAGTATGATGGAAGATTTATCAAGATTCTGCTTTATGGAACAGCTGGATCCATAAGTATTCTTTCTAATGTAAGGCATTTGGTTACAGACTTTAAGTTACAAACCATGTATGACAAATTTTTGCCCAGTATTATTGATTAGCATGTTAGCACATCCACCATCCCATCACTATTGCAAAATCCTAGACCGACTGGTCTATCTGTAAAGCAGCTTTATGAAAATTTGTGTGGGTAGATCTATTTTCATGATGATGCTGCCCAAGGATGTTTTTTAACAAAGGTGTCAGACTGACAGATCTAAAATGCTGAGTTGAATAAGAGCTGGGGAGGAGTTGCAGCTAATTGAAAAACATTTTCACAATAGTTTCATTAAGAAACAAATATGCCAACAAAACCTCAAACAAAAATTTCACTATTTAAAAGTATTTACAATTATTTTTACTAGAACTGCTGAAAACTAAAATTCTCATGCTTATGTGAAGTTTAGGCATTTGACTCCAAAGCAATATGATCTGTGTGCTGAACCTTCATACCTCATCGAATTCAGCAGCAGTTCTGAGTGCTCAGTACTTCTGTAAATTAGAACATTAAAACATTGGACTCAGATGCTTATTTTTGGATACTAAATTTTGAAAATTTAACATTGAAATTACCATAGGTAACAATTATTTGTGTATTATAATTTGAGGCACTTTTTACTTCTAATGCTGTAGAAAATTATACAAGCATTTGAATCGTTTCATCACATCATCACAAGCAATAAAAAACCTCACCTGGGAGAAAATATGCAAAGCCTACTTTTTGTATGTTCACCTAATGCTTCAGTACTAAAAGTCCCTTCTATCTGTGTAGCAACAGAATCCATGCACCTACATTTAGTTCATGGCATGGTAATTCTTTCACTTATTACTCTATTCGTAATTCTCTATATTCTTTATTATCTCTTTGGCACATCCCACGGAAGACACTTGGGAAAGCTAGAAGAATTAGCATTTTGAATACTAAGGAAAATCACCTCCAAAATTCATTAACCACAGAAGCATCAACCCATCAGTACTGTAAATCTTGGCACTAGCTGAATAAAAATAATTAGACTAGCCTTATAAGTCCATAAGGGGCTTCCCTCCCTTCTTACTGCTTGTTTAGATGGAACACAGACTACCAGAACCAATATGCTGTAATTCATTCAACCTCTTCTAGCAGCTTGCATGCATCCCTGAGGCCTTAAGATGGGTTATATTTATCATACACAATGGCAGTAACATATTGGAGGTTATAAATTATTGCAACTTCACTGACAGACATGCTTTTACACTCACCCTAAGTCTGATGGTGAATTATGGCCTTAGGAGAAGCAAGGAGTTGAAAGACATGTTCCTGACTGATTGTGACACTACTTCAGTTGCATACCAGTAAATAAACATATACATATGCAACAACCTCTGTGCTTCCATAAGTATCAAGGTTTGCGGTCTCATGTACTTTGAAAAGCTATCCTAGCTCTATTCAAGCAGTATTTTTGTTTTACATATATTTCTTCCCTTTCCCAAAATGCATTAGTATTACTAATGTAGTTCTCAACCAAAAAAGGTAAAATAAAGTATCTCAAACTCACTCCTCTGATTAATTTTTGAGAAAAACTGAGAAAAGTTTTCATGCCAGCATTACTATTCCGTATGTGCATCAAGGAACACTGCAGTTAAAAATGTCTAAGAATACTATAGAAATGCATAACTGAGGAATGATAGATATTCAAATACATGCACAGCTAAAATAATCTGGGCACCTGCAAAGTCTGAAAACTTTTTCATTTACTAGAGTGGCATAATGATTTTGCTTTGATATAGATTGGCCACATGCAATAATTGTTTATGCCTTTCTCTCTTACTGATAACACGAGCAGTTACAATAAGCAGCATAACAATTTTGTTATGTTAAAGTGTATATTGTACAGTAATTAAGAATCAAAATATTTTTGGGTTTTCATACAAATGTGTTACACTACTTTCATTTTGGATGAACAGCAAAGATTAAACACTCCATTAGAAAGAAATGACTGTATTTTTTTCACTGTAAAAGGGTCTCTGTCTTTAGGCTCATACATATTTAAAAATCTAATCCTTTTCTCCCTAGTCATTTTTCACTGCATATTGTGAGCATACAGGGACAGAGATAAACTTCGTTTTAAGATAAACAAATGACAGACTTAAAGCCAATGTAGTTGGCAGGAGAATAAAAGAGCATATGAGGTACTTAAAATTATTTAAAATATGTTTCAACTTTTTTTATTAACTACATTTCAAGTTCATGATGTTCCTATAAATTACATTATAGAAATATAGATCACCCGTGCTCCAAGTCCTGCATTACTTTCCAACTTATTGTAAGAAACTATACAAAATGTTTATGACGTACTAATGGACTACCTTTTTTGATATTATGTTAATGTATAATTATGAGATTATTAATCAAGATGATTGACAATTTTCATGGTCAGTATTTTCTGTGAGGGATTTCTCTTATTAATTTCTTCAATCCACTTGACTAAGTTCAAACCTGTTGAGCTGAAGGTATACACTGCAACTCAATTTTCCTCATTTCTATTTCTTTTACTTTGTGAGGATGCAGATGGAAGCGTATAAAAGGTGGCATGATAGTCTTGCAGTTTTTATTGATGAGTATACTCCATCTAGATTGACTTGTATGGAAATTTCACACATGTTAATAAGATCATAAATATGAATATTAGTATTTGTGAAAACAGAACTATATCAATAGTAAACACTTTATGCATCTGAAGATATGTATGTAAAATAAAAATTCTACATATGATTAAAAATGGTCATTTATCTGAAACACATATTGAAATAACTTTGAGCTACATTAGAACACTGACCAGTTTAGTCCAGCCTATATGCACTACCCTTGCATGATACATACTTGCCATACAACGAACACGTGAGCAACTAAACAAGAAGAAAATCATTTTAGAAGCTAAATCAGAACAAGAAACAAAACATTATTTTTATTCTAGCTCTACACTTACTAGGTTACCCTAGATATGCAAATGAGCAGGGCAGGTTGGGAGGTAAAGTGCTCCCACTTTAATTTTTACTAGTGGAGTAAAAAAAAACAAAAACAAAAACAACCCAAACAAACAAAAAACCCCACCAAACACTTTTTTAGAAGGCATAAGCTCCACTTCTGTACAGTTCCTGCCTTTCAATACTCTATCCTGAGAAGCGAGGGGATCTTAGGTATCTAAGTCCCACATAGATGTTTCCATGACATACAGATTGTCATTATTCTTTACACAGGTACATCAACAAAAGATAGTAGGATCCCAAGATAAACATTCATAGGACTTATGACTGGGAACTCTTAACAAATTTAGCTGGATGTCTTGTACACCACAAGCCACTGAGTTTCACCAGCTTACTTCTGAAGGGAGTAAAGTATTGGCATTTTAACTGAAATATAATTTATGTTTTGATAAAGTGCATCTTTCAGGAAAAAACAATCATTCCCAACATGAACACAGAGATGAAAAGACCTCATTTTCTCTTGATAGAATATTTCAGTGGACAGTCACTCACACTATTAACATTTTATGCCTCATTTTCCATTTGAATTTGTCCAGCATCAGCTTCAAGATACTGATTCTTGTCAAGCCTTTATTATATTAAACAGCCTTCCACAAAGATACTCACTACAGTATAACCAAATCACACATCAATCCTCGTCTCAATAAACCAAATGATTAAGCTCTTTAAATCTGATACTCTAAGGAATTTTCTCCAGCTGCCAAGTTTCCTATGCTTTCCACCATTCACTTTTTGTGTCCCTACAGAGTGAATATCTGCAATCTCCAATATATGCTTTCACAGAATTGAGATAATAAACTGAGCCTTACAGAGCTTTGAGTATTTAGAACTATAAAGCACTAAAAACACTCTTTGATGGAAGTTACTTTTCCAGGGTAAGACACTGCTATTAACACTGATGTCAATGGCATGCTTTAGACAGTGCACATCCCATCTTCTCATACCGTTCAGGAAGCTGCAAACATCAGAAAACACTGTTGCAGATCCTCAGAGATACATTTCAAATCACATGCTCCAAAACCTTTTAAAAAAGCTTCCAGATACCTATGTAACTTGAAACGTGGCAATTTCACACCTTGAACCTTTCCTTTTCTTAAAAAAAAAAAAAGAAGATAGACTTAAAAAAAAGAATGCAGACATTCAATTACCTAGCATGAATGTCCTTGGAGTCATGAGAGCTTCACATTTGATAGAATACTGCACATAATAAATCTCTTGTACAATTAGACTGCTTACCTGGCAGACCTACACCAATCCCTGGGCCACAGATTAGATTGAAACTGTTCTCTGCATTTTCTCCTTTCATGTCAGTAATGATATGACTAACTACAACTATCATCCTTTGATCTGGGAAAAAGCCTTATCTTTTCCCCTTTTTCTACCTAGAGTTCAGATCAACTGTTCCTTTCTGTACTGAAGTATGGGTGAAAAAATTGGATGCAATACTTCGTTATATGCAGGTGGCACTTTCTTTTCCCTTTAGAAGTGTATGAAAGTTCTCTGTAGGAGTATGACTAGCACTTCAATAGCAGTATAGAGCTCGTTCTATTTTAGTCCTTGATTCCATAACCCTGACTGTAGTGCTTTCATTTATAATTAAATCTAAGCTTACAGGCAAATAACACTTGTATGATATGAAGACTTAAAAACATAGGAAGGCACTTAATCGCTTGTCTTGCAATAAGAAATTTGTGTCTGGTATTGTACTTTCTGAACTTTGAAAGTAGTAATAAAGGTTTTCCTCCTTCCTCAATAGAGCTAAAATCTTTATTGCTGTAACCAATTGTTTTCAGTAAATAAAGGAAGACTGACTGGGTTTTATATTTGGTAACTGATTTGACAACAGCAATTCTGGCAAATTGTAGTCAATACAACTTCAGAAAGGACAAAAAAAGTCGAGAAGAGAATCAGTGAAGTAGGTCAGGACGCTGCAGCAATTTGCTGCCATCATCATGCTGTCTTAACATAGAACTGATTATGTAAAGGCTGATCCCCACTATGAACTGGGCACCTAAAAGCTGACTCCAACTTTTACCTGGTTGTCAATTTCTCAGAAACCTAATATCCACAAGAAAATCTGATAACAATTTGTCATGTCTCATTTCTGAGTAAGTCTCTGGTATAGAAACTAATATGGAAACTCCATCACCCACATTTGCTTTCTTTGCTTTCTCTGAGCCATCTAAATGATGCTAAGGAACAGAAATGGACAGAGTTCATCAAAAGATAGTCTGCATTCATTGGATAATATTAAAAACCTTTGAAAAATATATGAGTAAAACATCCCCAAAATTTCTTTACTTTTAGATATTTTATAATGAAGAGACTATTTGGTCACTTTTTCTGAAAAGGTAGACAGCTCTCATTACAGGCTAATGCTCTTCCCTTATTCTCCCATCACCATCTTGATTTGTTATAGTCACAACAACTTTAGCTGAAGATAAGCTTGTTCCTAAGCTGTCTCTCTTCACTTTGAGTTCCTCCTTTATAGAGTTAAGGGACACAATTTTGTCAGTCATTCATGTGTTGCAAATCACTATTAGGTTTATTTCATTCTAAGCTAGGTTATGCGACTCCTTGGAGGGGAAATGAGTGGCAGGAAGTTGGAGGGAAAATTAGGCTGTACAAAAAAAGTCCTGATAGCTTTAAGGCCCTTACAGATGTGCTTATTAAATATAACAAAAACCTAGAGACTGTTGAAACCAATATTAAATCTTGTAATATCTGGACATTTAGATGCCTTTTTTTTTTTTTTTTTTTAATTTGCCATTGGAGATAGCATGAGGAAATATGCTTGAACCATCTTTCCAGATGGTTCAAACATTTCCTATGAACCTTAAATTCTTTCCTCTGATTTTTGCTCTGCCAGTTGCAAATAGATAAGGCTGGCTGATAGTCACAGCAAGTCCTATACAGGCCCAAACATAAAGCAGACTTTAATCTTAGATTAAATTTAACATGACCCTAATTTCCAAGAACAGACATGGAAGTGAACAAGAAGGTTTAGAAAGACTTATAACAAAGGCGCTAAGGACACCCCCAAATCCACTTTCATTGCCACAATCCCCACACCCTTTGCTTCCTTCCCTTCGCATATATGTGTTTCAGCAGGCAAACAGTTTGACAAATTCCCAGCTGGAGTACCAGCTTCCTTGTATCTGTTGGGAATTAAGACCTAGCTGCATATGAACTTCATGTAACTCCTAGTTGTACTCAGATGGCAGTGCAGACCGTGAGAAAAATTAGAGTTCTGCGTTCTCTTCAGCAGAAAGCTGCTTTCCCCGTCACTCAAACCAAATTGCTGGGGAGTGCATAAGCTATGAAGAGGTAGAAGATGAACCCAAGTAAATGAGAGAATTACCACAGACCTCCTCCTACTCCCAACAATGTTTTCAAGGAATGATGAGAGTAGGGGGTAGACTGGCTGCATAGCTCTCTCTAAATGCAAGAGAGCTCAATTCCTTTCCCCATTTTGTCAGACAATATCCTACCAATAGCCTACCAAAGCATCTGTGTCATGCTCTCCACATGCTCCCCACAGCATGCTCCTGCAAAGGTAATACTGCCCTTGCTCCCCTCAGCATAGCAACAACTCTTTAGAAAGTGGGGAGGTGCAGAGAGGGGAAGTCCATCTATTAATAGTCCTGCTTGAGCTAGGATGACACTGAGTTTTCAAAACTTGTCTTGTGAAACTGATATCCTGATCAATGTATCAGGATGGTGGTGCCAGCAGTTAGTATTTCCCAACTCCAGGTTCCCACCTGCTGTTTTTCATTTGATTATGAGCTTCAGTTCTTCGCCCAAATCAGTAGTGTGAAAAAGGAATAAAGTTTATTGTATTTTAACAAAACACTATTGAACCCCTCCCCTCATCTACTAAAATATCTTTTCAAGAATTCATTATGATCATGACAAAGATATATATAAATAGCTATGCACCTGCATGGAATTTTACTAGCCACATGCTGTGAAGTTAATGGTCAAAATATTGATTTGCTTAGCAGGTCTGCTGTCATGCTAAGGTCTTTTTTCATTGTGTGTTACCACATTTTGTTGCATGGAAATGTTTCCTCAGATAATTTTGTTTCTATGCAAGTAACTTCCTTCGGGAAAAGCTTTTTTAAGTACTATACATGCATTTGTATGTACTTCACAGGCTTTTCTTCATACTGTATCACCTACTTGCTACCCTCTGTGAAAGCCAAAAAGAATGTAACTCCAAAGACTGCTTTTCAAAATGTTGAGAAAAAGCAATCTTCAGTGTAATGTCTGCCAATTTTAAGATCTAAAACTCAGAGAATGAAAAATCTGTCTTTAAATAAATGCTGTCAGCCTGCCAAATATACTTTTTTTTTTTTTTTCATTTTTGTGGTATTTCTTTACCACTAACCTGTAGCTGTCTGCTTGTTTACTAAAATTTTAGACTTAATTTTCTGTTCTCTTCTTCCTGTCCTCTCTCCGTCCTGGAGGCATTCAGCCTTGGGGGTTTTTTTGTTTGTTTGCACACAGAAAAGAGGAAAGCTCCAAATGTTCATCAGGTACTAGCCTTTGAGTGAGACACTTATGATATTAGACTAGTCTCAACAGACTTTGTTCTTGTGCAGGCAAGTAATTTATTTTCATTTATCTCCTGCCTGAGAGGTTATTCCACTGATTAATCTACACAGGCAGGTTCATTCCCATCTCTCCAAACCTGATAAAACTGCTAGTGACCCTCCTAATCAATACAAAAGAATTCTGATTTACTTTTCACTGTTAGCCACTTACATGCAAAAACTCTCTTTCTCCATAAACCCAAGTTTTATCTATGTAGCAACCAGCGTCAGAAAACTTCTTTCTGGAGTATTAACTAAACTCACCCGCATATGAACCATTATTGAGCTTTGTTGCAAAACTTCTAGAAGGCTGTCAGTATCCTGTTTACTCTCGTACCATTGGGTGGCATCATCGCATCTCAACACCTTGTTTTCCATTTACTGATAGATTGATGAGCTGACAAGCATAGACTTTGTCTACAATGCCAAAATGTTTTGTGCTTGACAGCTGTATTAACTATGATGGTTAAGGACAAATAATAAGAACAATCATCTCAACATTTCTTTTAATGCAGCTTGTCCCTGTCAATAGTGACCATCAATGAGACAAACAAATTCCTAGCAATTCGTACAGACTTTACTTTGTGTTTTGTAAATTTTCTCCTGATTTTTCAACAAATATTTGAGAAAGACAATATTTAGAAGGGTAGACATTACTGGTCTTCAACCAACTTTATTGGTTGAAGACTACTTTAAGACTACTTAAAAGGGAATTTTTCCTGACTTCCATGATGACAGCAGGAGTTCACCCCAACAGCTTAATCCCACTAACACTAACACAGTTTGTAAAATTGCACACGTAAGGCCATGGGGACTTAGGGCAGGGAGCACATCTTCTTCTGAACAAGAAAGATATATGAAGAAACTCTTGTGACTCTTATTTTTAAAAAATAAACCTATACAGCTCTATGTATCAGTGAAGAATACGAGTCCATTAAATATATAAAGTCTCAAAGGAGAAAGATAATGGTTTTAATAATTTCTCAGCCTTCCTCACAGTTTTTGAGAGAATTTTTCAAGACTAAGTAGAATAAAGGAAGATACACCAAAAGCACGCCTGTTAGTATACTAAGTCCAGCTGCCATGCTCTCAACTTTACAGATATGTAGATTTACTGATTCTTAAAAAGTTCTTTTGAAACTCAGCTTCATAAACTGGGAGGGGGAGGGAGTAAGTATGTCCAATGCTCTGTGTGACCAGAATACCTTAATTTGACATTCAATATAAACACTGCAAACAATATTTTTATAGTTTAAGCAATCTTCTTTCATAACTCACTGGCTCCATAATAGTTACAGGGTAGGTCTAACATTTAAGAGTTAGGGGGGGCTCAGCCAAGTTAAACATTATAATTTTCTTTAAATATACTCTAAACGTGTTTAAATGCCATTTATGGCACCAATTACAAATTTTGTGAGGGAACACGTCTATGTGGTGAAAAACCTGTTGACCAGTCTGCTGCCAAATTTGTTCACATTTCCATCCCACAACATGAGCCCTCCCCCACCCAAAATACTGGAAGGTTATTGTTTTAACTGGGTACTAAACAGCCATGACAGTGCTCTGTTGGCAGAGAAAATCATGGTTCTTGTGCCAGCTGCCAGAACAGCATGCTTATTAGTCATGGCTTTGTAAATTCTCTCACATACAATATCTGAACAACTTGAGAAGAAACTCCCAGATTTCTCACTGCAAGCTTGTACTACAAGCTGCACCTTAAAGTACTAACGCTTAATACACCGATAAAAAAGCATTGTCTCCCAATGGTAGATAAAAAAGCTACAGATTCTTGCAAAAGCAGTACTCCTAATGTCATACTACAAACTCACTGGGATTCAGTTCTGCCTACCTTTCCACTTACCAAGATCCAAAATCTTTGAGAAATCTAGTGTTAAGTGCACAGAAAACAGACTCTAAGAATATTTAATCTTCATATTTTTGCACTTACATTAACCCAAAGAATCTTATCTTTCACTGATTAAATAGCAGGTACTATTAACATACCTCTTAAAAAACTGAACTGGAAACTGGGGTGTTTTTAGCAATAACTGCCTACAGAGAAATGCACACCAAGTTAGCGGACACCGTAACTATCCTGTTTTTTTCAGATATACCTCCCATTGTATTCGCCATTTCCCTATCATACCCACATCACAGGAAATTTTCACCTGTTGCTGCCAAAAGGGGATCTTTTGGAAGTTATCAGTCACATGGCCACAGATGCACCCAATTGGCACAATTTCTTCATAGTCAAATTGCCTATGACCTCTACCTGTAAACTAACTGCTCAACCAAGTACTAAAACACAAAAATTTAAATACTCAGGAAGCTAAATGTTACAGCCTGGGTTAGAAAATTCTGCAGTCCCAATGACTTAGCAAGAGACACTAGGCTAACCACTGGTCAGGACTCGCAGATCATAGCTTGCTGTCTTTAATGAGCTTACCTTCTGAGCAAGACTCTTAAGCTCATATGGACCAATGAAAAGCGCATATTTTTTTTTCTTGCATATCCAAAATATTACTATGACTGCCAAGGAATTAGTTTCTATTATCATCTAAAGTAATTAATATATCACTATTTCTTTATGTTGATTTTCAGTTGGGTATGAAGAGGATCAGTTTTGCCAACTGAAGGAAAAGCAAAAGCAGAGCAAAAGTACCACCAGGCAATGCCCTTAAAAATCAAAAGGTGATCCTCATTAGTCTGTTTTCAAAATTCTGATTCCAAAACTGGCACCCACATCTTTGTCAATGTAAGTCATGCGTACTATCTTCTTCTACCCTGTTCATCTGTCCTCCCCAACTCTACTGTTGGCAGAAGTCGATGAAAAGAGCCAAGAGAAGAATGAACCAAGACTACTAGCAAATACTAATTCAATTTTGGGGGAAGATGACTAGTGATACTGCTCCATTGTTTGATGGTCCCTTCTGCCTTTGCTGGTGATAACCCTAATTGTTCTCTTAGTGAACTCCAATTCGCCTTTCCCTTCTGCACAAAAAAAAAGAGGAAACTGAGTGAGTTGCTATTAGGAAATACACAATCTGAGAACAGAAGCTTCTGTTGGTGGCAGGTGAGGCCTGCAACCCACAATTACCAGCTGGAGCTGCAACTGCAATCTCACCAGAAAATCAGCCAGAAATTCCTGAGCTAACAGCAGCTGTTCAAGAGATTGTGCGCAGCTGCCAAAAAGTGACAGAAAGTCGTGGGAGTCCCAAATATTTTGAGAGATCTGGCAAGTAAGACAATAATTATTACATGTTAAGCCAGAGCTCTTGATCCAAAAAGAAGGTGTGGCATATTGCCCAAAATTAATAAGCTTAGTGATCTTAATTTATTTTTCATGGGTCAAATGATCACATCAGTTAGGGAAGTGGCAGAGACACACATTTTCTTTCTTTCTTTCAGTTTTTTTCCTTCCCCTTTCTGCTTGTCTTTCTGTCTGTTCTCTACACCCATATATTTTTTGGCTCTGCTTGTGGGTTGGTAGAAAAGAGATTACTTTCTCATTTTTTTTATGTAGCACAGAGTACAGAGAGGTTCTAAAGGTTAAGATGCACAGGCTTCAGGCTTACCACCACTAAGAACAACAACAATCTTAAAATCCATTAAATACATTTTGTAATCACACCAACTGTTGCTGGAATGGTCAATATGCTGCATGGACACTGAAAATTTACTATCTTTTCTACCAGAGATTGTTTTTCCAAACACCACTAGGAAAAATTAGCTTGTAGTACTGCTGCTGTATTGCTATTATCTTACCAAAGATTACAATTCCTATGTTTGTCATTCAAAAACCTTTCTTACACACACATAATCAAAATTTGAACTATGAAGAACTATCTAAGCTACAATATTCAACCAAAACTGTAGTTTTGCTATGGGACAGGTTAAACCACCAGGGGTAATGCACTTGCGTTTGCCTTGTACTAAACGAGAAAAAAAAAAAAAAAAAAAAACAAAAACCAAAAAAAACCCAACTGAGGATATGAAATTCTAAAACGGAGCACTGGTTCTGTAGGTAAGGCAAATGACTAAAAAGCAAATGAATATATTGGGTTCTCCTCTCCTCAGTCATTCTGCCTGTGCCTCTTTCCTCCAGCTGTAAAATTGGGTTTATAGGTTTGGGGTTGGTTGGTTGGTTTTTTGGTGGTTTTTTTGGTTGGTTGGTTGTTTTTTTTTCCTTCCATTTGTTATTCATCTTAACCTATGCTCATATCATATTCTGTATTTTATCTTGCTTTCTCTCAAAAGCCAATCAACTAGAATGTTGGTCTTGTGGACTTACAGTGTCTACAGTAACTTAAATACAGCACAAGAGGAAAACTATCGGTCTTCTCCCTGGATGCCCTAGAAAACTTTGGGGTTACATGAAAACCCTGCTGTGTTTTAGTGTACAAAGCCCACAATTTCCTGAGTTCACAATCTCCGCTTTTCCAATATAAATGCTGTCTCAGTGTTCAAGCAAATTGTAGCTGACTACAGTTTATTTGTACAATTAATTTAACTGAACTACATCTTGGTGAAAGTCTGAATTATAATATATTAGCAGGTATTCTACTTGCATGAAATCACATTATTATGACATAGAATAGTAGAACTAGGTAATAATGTGGTAAAAAAATCACTAGGGAGATTTTTGAGGGTAAAAAACCCCAGTATTCTGTGCCTGATTGGTAGTCCATGTAAAGGAACTGCCCAGGAAACTTAGCATTTTTATCTACAACTTAAAGGTATGCAAACCAGAGAGGAAGAAAGACCATAAAATTTAATACAAAGTTTGGATTAACTATTTCAAGGGAAGCAATAAATTATTTTAATTTAAGATCCCCTTGACCTGTGAATACTCCCAAAATTAATTTTTAACTGCTTGCAGCAGTCGAGGCTCCACAGATTCTCTAGCAAATTTCAGGCAGAGCGCTCTGGTGCCTCTTCATATGTTAAGCTTTAAACTGATCACCAGCTTTTGAAACAGAAGGCTTCGCCCTCACCAAGATGACTGGGAATTGTTGCCAAGCTCTCTGGTTATTTCCTGTGGCTGGGAATTTAATCTAATTTTTATTTTATTTATTTTAGTTATCATTGAAAAGTGTCTAAACATTCAAAATGCATGTTTGTGTCACTACCACATCTCACAAAAGGGGATGAATGGCTTACCTTAATACTGTTCTGTGAAATGCCAGAGCCATGAGGGCACCAGTAGGCCTTCATGGCCTGGGCCAGCCTCACAGGACACCCTGCCCGGGAGCCCCAGGAGCCCCATCCCACGCTGACCATCGGGGACCAGCGAGGGCGGCTGCTCCCTGCGGGTAACCAGTGGCCCAGGGTGGCTGCGACATAGGCCTGGCCGGGCCCTCACCCACAGCAGGGCCCTCCTGCAGTGCCACTGGCCCGGGCCAGTGCAGCAAGGTGCTGCCAGATATGGGTCCCACCAAGGGTCCTGATCCTCAGGGGAAGGACAAGGCAGGGAGGAGGTCTGGGTGGACCCAGGAAATCCTGGCTAAAGCTGGGGAACCGGGCTGGGGCAGCACCCCTACAGCCTGGCCAGGGCTGAGCGCAAGCGGCCTCCTGGGCCACGCGCAGGGGGAGGCCCCTGGGCAGCCTGTCAGGGCCGTTAGGGCCTGTTGATGCCAGAATGAAATTTCTTCTAGGCCAAAACCTAGCAAGTGAATATTTAACCCTGTGGAAAATTTTAATGGCTGAGATGCAAAGGAATTTTTTGGATGGAAATTGCAGGCTTATGTATAGGAGGTTGGCCAGGAGCTGCAAGATTATAAATCGCTGCTTTTACTTTTAAGTAAAAGCTGAAAAGTATTATTTGTGAAATTGCTTTCTTAATCTGTCTTCCCCAGTAAGTGCTCTCAAAATTGACTTGTGCACTAAAAATTAATTTACAAGGCTTTAAGCAGTGAAAAAAAGGACAACAAAAATACAGTCTTATGGCTGTTATGCTAAGGGCATAAATGAGATGGAACAAACTCAAAATGAGCGTTTATCTGCATTATTTTATTTTGTAGTCACTATCTAGTGTTATTTTCCATTAAAGGAAAAAAGTAATTACAAAAATAGGTATCATTAAGAAAATGCCATTCCTACAATATATCCTATGCATTCTGAAGGCACTAGCAAACGTACAGCTGTAGTTTGATCACACATAAAAATGAATAGAAAAGAAGGATTGCATTTTCCTGATCCATCTCATAATATAAAGCTACCCTGCTCTGTTTCAGAGGAAGTCCACGAATAAGCAATGTAATTCTCCTGTGGTTTAGATATGAGTGCATTTTTGCGAAATGTATTTGTACAAATATTAGCAAAAGTTATTCTAATATTAAAAGACAACAATAATATGAAAGAAAGGAAAGTCAAGGTAAAGTCCTAAATGGTACTTTAATAACAGAGAAAAGCAACATGAATACATGTAGGAATAAAATATTCTGAACTCAGTTTACAAAAATCACGGAACGATTACTAGGCTGCAGAAATTATGTCATAGTTTTCTTGGGAAAAACACTGACAAAAGGTCATAGCTCCAGTGTTTGCTACACAGAAAAGGATGATATTTCATAACAATGCTGGCTCTACAGATCTACATACTAGAGCTAAACTTAAGAAAATTAAAGTTTAACACTAATATTAACATAGGTGCAGAAGGACATACAGATTTTTAGCAATTTTTTTTAACATCTTAATTTGTGAATCTTCATAGAATCTTATCTAGGTTTAACCTCTAAATGGCAAGCATTGAAACGAAACCTACAGAAACCAGCTCCTTGGCTGTGTCTTTCCTGAAACACTTAAGCTTTTAGCCCTCCAAGCAGTCTGACCTTTAACTACCAATTTTCAGTAGCATACTCCTACTTTTAGGGTCAAACATCACTATCAACATGTGTTAATAGAAATCAAAGAGATTAGGCAATGGCTGGGGCACCTTTACTTTTCTATCAACTTTTTCCCTTTTTACCATTTTAGATTATTAGGATTGCCTGAAAGCTTAGAGAGTGATATACCGTCACAGTGACAGCTTACTGAAGTTGTGCAATAACTGAGTTCTCTTGACAACAATGGTCTCGGTGCCAGCCAGTGAGCTAATGGAAGCCTGAAAGGTTCCCTTGGAACAAAAGGATGCCCATCACCATTATTACAGTAGACAGATTTGTTATAAGTCCATAGCTTTGAAGTTCTTGCTGTAAAACATCTGCCCTTAATTCAGCAGTCAAAAATCCTTCAGCTCTCTACCCACAAACTCCTCAGTCAGCCTTGTCAGGTTACCTATATTTTGACACCCTACAGAGTCTAATAGAGATTTCCAAGCCTGCCACGTAATACAATCTGAGTTGCTGGCAGCCACAACTGCCTTCACATGCTATGTCTTTCTGATCTCTGCTGTTAACAATACTTTAAGTGTCAACAGATGTCATCATGCGTAACGTGTCAAGAAGAGCCAACACATGTGTGCTACAGTTGACAGATTTCCTTCCAAAGATATATAGCATGTACATTATGCAGGGAGGTCCATTACAGCCATTCTGACACTGTAAGTGCACTAGCTGCTTCAGAAGTTTGCTTCAGTGTTCACTTTTAAAGTAAACTGATTCAACTTGCTTTTGGAAAGGGGTTTGATTCAAGGGGGGGGGGGGGGGGGGGGGGGGGGGGGGAACCAAAGTCCCTAAACCAGACCACTGACTCCTCCTTCCTGCCTGCCCATGAATATATCACAGTTCTTTGGCAGCTGGAGATGGTCACCTCTTATATCACGTGCTAGACTCTTTGGTGGTTTAAGCGTAGTGTTAACATTAAACCACCAAAGCTCATGGCAAACTGTGAAATCCACCATGTGCTACACTATAGCACTTGCACACATGTAAGAAAATGTTCCAGTATGATTTCCAGACCACATATATTGAACTTCAAGAGATAGCGTGTGTTTGCAGATTAGAAACATCTGTGTGCCCTACCCATATATCTATCTAATGCATGGAAATTCTGTTTCATTTAAACAAATGTGTTCATGTAATCCTGTTATGAACGGAACCAATAACTTCCAATCTATTTAATAATTTTCTGAATATACTTAGTACTAAATTTGCATATATGCCAGACCACAAGTGATCAACCAAACATTAACATAAGTGATCACAGTCTGAGACACTCAAGTCAGGAAGCTAATACATTGAAACCATCAAAAATTATAAGAGGCCAATACTGGCTAACCAGTATTGTTTTGAAATGTACACAGCTATTTGGTCAGCTGCATTCAGATCACTTAATAGGGTCAGCTCTTTTTTCTTTTCTTTTCAGAAAATAGCAGTTCTCCAAGCATGTTCTATTCACATAAAAGAAAGATATTGCCACCAGAGCAGAATTATTCTCTATTCCCCTAGTTTAGAATGATTCCACTCTCCAATACAATGAAAAGATTAAATTTTTAGAGGCTACCTCAGCCAAAAGGAAAAGTTCCCAAATAAACTCTAGTCTACAGGGTGATACCAAATAAATTACTTGCCAGTTTTCTGATGTAATTTGTCAAAGGCTGTCTAACAGTTTTGAGAAACTGAAGAATGGTGCTTAGTTTAAAATGGTAACCTTTTCACAAGTACTTACATGAGTAAAGAGTTTTCAGTCTTGACATGACTGAACAATATTATTATGAATTAATTAAAATAAGATCAACATCTATTATTAAACGATATACACTTTACATACCAAGAATGGCACTGCACTACACTCAAATAAGAGTACTTGAGGAAATTATTACCACATTAAACAATGATTCATTAATGTGCAGTTTAAGGAATTAATGTTTCCATCAGCGTTGCTCAAAGTACTGAAGCAAGAAAGAAAACTCTAAGAAAATACAGGGGTTTTTTTACATATTGGATGAGACTGTAGAACTCTACAGTTCAATTAACCTGTAAGGTACTTCAAGAGATAAAACATATTCTTTGCTGAAAAGAATTATTACAAATTAACATTACCAAAAAAAAAAAACCAACGTAATACACATACAGAGGGCCACTGTGAATGAAAAACAATAAAAGAACATGCACTTGACTGAACATATAGGAGATCAGCATTTGGCTAAATACCGTTAATGTTTGGAGGCCATCTGGTTATCTCTCTGAAGCTAAGCAAGAAACACCAGTGTTTCTAAGGAAAATAAACCCAGCAAGTTCAGCAATCCCTTTGGCAGCGTTGTAAATAAAACAGATGACCGGCTAGGTCATTATGATCCTTCTACCTTGCACTAGAGAGAGTCCATTAAGGTATGCATATAAACAGGTGGATCTGTCTGTATGCTCAGGAATGCATAATGCACTTCTGTTATATTCATTCTGGCACTTTTCATAAGCGGCAGACAGACCCAAGTATTTTCAATGACTAAAATTATTATACAATAACTGGATAAACACACAGATATAATTCAACCTCTCTTTCAAGGGTTAAATAGAGAAAATTGAAACATTTAGACAAAGTCCTATAAAAATGGGAGTTACTTGCCAAATGTGTATGTGAATTCTTATTTCATGCATCCATAAAATTAACACCATTCAAATACTTTTGAAAAAAGGGACATTTAGGTCAGAGTCAGACAGCTACCATCTTAGAAAGAACAAGAAAGAGGCATTATAAGTAGAACAGTTGAAAATACACAGCCTGTAAAATAACATTGAAAAATAAAAAGAACTCGCATAATTACTTTAGCCAGCAAACAGATCTGCAGTACCATGTTCTTAGTACGAATCTGTTCATTAAATATATATAAAATTCTCTATGCTGACAGCTGCTATAAAAATTCTTGTAAAAAGCACCTAAGTATAGCAGATTTCACTCCCAACGATATTGTTACACTGCTTATATTAGGAAGGAAGAGATAAAAAGTATTGCCATGAACTTTAAGGTCTTATAGCTCTGAAGAATTTAGTTTCTATTCTTGCTACACGTCTTCACTTAAATTGTAACTGCCAAAGTGTTTACATGTTTTCACTGAATTGCTTTAAAACAGGAATCATAAAAAATCTCACACGTGTGCCAGAGCCCACTTAAGGTTTCCCATCCTTTTTGCAAGTGACCGTATCAAAGCTTTTGTCTATAACCAGGTTTTGATACTCTGAAATGGTAAATATTCATCAAAGTGAGCTTTAGAGAACTAATTTGATTACTAATGTATGTATATATTCTAGTCTCCAATTAAATATCTTTCAACTGCTTCATACATTTCTTCGCAGAGCTCCAGACAGCTTCAAATTAGACTTGACTGGGAGAAAGTGATTGCTTTCCTTCAGGTGGGAAGCGGTTGGGAACGGCAGGAAATGCTGGGAAAACCAAAAGAAATGTCAGAGGATAAGATCAAGGAAGCGGTCTGGGAAAGGCAGTTGGGGAATGGGAACTCTGTATTGGAAAACATGAGGAAGTGCTGGACATTTTGGGCCATTTGACGTCCAACCTTGGCCACTACAGCCTGCTTCTCTTATAACGTACTCTGATTTGGGCACAAGGACAAGGATTTTATCTGATTCCTCCACTCTTTTTTTCCTTTTTCCTGTGAGAAAAGATGTAGCCCTAGATAACAGGATATAACTGAAAGGTGAAAAATCCAAAAGAAAAATAGTGTATTTCTGTTAAAGCCCTTTTTTCTTCACTCACATCTTGATAGTAAATCTTTCATAGATCTAATAAAGAAAGTGAACATTATGTATTACTTAGTATGTTTTTTTGAAGGTTGACAAGGCCTACCACATTAAACAGAAAGACAGAGGGAAAAAGGCGATCTTTAGGTAAGAAACAGGTCAAGTTTACTGAAATGTGAGAGCACAACTTAATAATTTGAATTGGCAAAACCCTGCAAATTCTTGTAACAGCTTAGGAAAAAACAATACCACAAGCTTCAATTGTTTTTTGATATAAAGCCTCAAAGGAAATCAAAAGTTAAGTACTGTCAATCTCATGTAAGACCAGAACAAAATCAACTTTTTTAATAACTCCCCATTGTCTTCACAAACTGTCAGTTAATTCTTTTTCTACATCACGTTTTAAAAGGTCTAACTTTATATTTAATGCAGACTACCTACTAAGGAAGCTATCAAGCAGTTTTCCAAATTTTGTGCAAAGACCTTGTGAAAAACAAAGGAATCAATTAATTAAATCATTCAGCAAAACAGTTTATAACAACCAGGTTTAGAAAGTCTAGTCTATATTATACCTATACAGGTTAAATTTCCCAATAAGGAGAGAAATCTCTGCATTTTGGGAGGTTTTGAATCATATTATGTATCACGGGGGGGCGGATCACAGTCCTTTTTAAACATGGAACAAAATGTTCCTCTAAAATACCTACAGATCCTTAGGGTCTGAACACTCTTAGCTTATAAAGACTGCAGATCAGACTTTCCCTCCTCCTTTTGATGTCTTCCCAGCACAATCTCTTTCCTTTGGGTTGCCACCGATCCTATCCTGCCTGTCAGGTTCCATCGGTTTGGCTAGAGCACTCCAATAACTAAAGATGAGCCATAATCACAATTCTCGATCTGGATGCTCCAAATCCATCAAGCGTATGTATTGAGATATATGAAGATGAGAAAATGAATTAAATGAATTATTATTACACTTTTATAAATATGTATTTAGCAGTTCTATAGCAGCAGCACACTGTGGTACACTAAGTAGCCCCAAGGGACATGGTAACAATTCTGGGTAGTAAAAGAAAATTCCCATAGCTCGCTTATCAAAGCTTACATAAATGCTGTAGGTCCAGCTAGATTTTTTTGTCTTCTGATGCTACTACTAACATAGATGAGTTTTGTATGGTTTTGCTATACTGTAAATTCAGTTTAGTAAAGATGAGGATAACACTAAAGACAATAATACAAAATTGTTTACATTTAAAAAAAAGATTATTTTTAGCTCTATTTAAAGTCACTTGGATTAGGAAAATAAGCAGCACAGATATTGGCTTCATAGAGAGGTCAAGTGACTAGGAAAGAACTGAAAATGCTGGTTTACATCCTTAATCACTATAACTTTAAGAAAATACTTTAAAAAATGTTTCTGAACCCCTGCTGAGGTAAACCATAGCTATAACTTCTTGAACAGCTCTTTTCTCTGTTCATAGAGTTTATGAAAAGTACTTGGTTGTTAGATTGAGCCAAGTCCTCTAATGCTTTAATGTGCAGAACAGGTACAGCATGACTGTAACATCAACAGTGTCTCCGAGACCTGAAGTCAAAGGACTCTCTAGAGAATTGCAGTAACTGTAATGAACACTAAAATTGTACCACAGAAAATATTCTTCAGGAAGAAGCATACAGAAATGTATCTAATGAACTCACTTTATACATTAGCGTGCCAAACAACACTGACTTCCTCCCCAGTCATAATAACAAGTTTCAAGTTGTAGGTTGCCCTCTTTGTTTATATATAAAATTCAAATACCCAGTGGAAAGACTAAGAGCTGGTGGGGAGGGGTTGCTATTCTTTTCTGAGCTAGTGCAAAGAGGTAAAAGGCTCCCCTTCTCACACTACTGGCGATACATAAATTAACAGGCAATATACAATCAACACTAGATCACCACTTACTTTTCTTGAACTGTGTGATTAATATTATATATATGCATCCCCTTTTGAAACACTCTTTCTTTTCTGCCTTTCTGGTTAAATTGTGGATCTATGTATTCACCTGAATACAGTGGCCTGAATTTCTCCTTTTCCTCTCTCTGTTTCTGTTGGCCTCTGATAGCTTTGTATGCCTCATACAGTATGTGTCAGGGCTTATCTTGTTTCTGTTGAATCTACCATACAATCTCTCTGTCCAACCTTCACCTCTCCTTGTAATGCCTCTTCAGACACATGGATTTAAAGAATTTATTTCTTTCTTTATTTTTTTCCTACATTAGTTCTTTTGAACTGACTCTGAATTTATGTTAGAGAACCCCTTGTGAGTGACATCATGATCACATCATGATTCCTTCCTCATGTTGTATGGGATCTATTTCAGACTCCACAAGTTCAGGTGGCCTCCCTTTGTGTTAACAGATATCAGTCTCCTGAATCAGATTAAGAGCCACATGGAGTATATTCCATTCTATCAGCATTTGATTTAAAAACCTACATCAGATGCCGAGTGGGGGTTGGAAAAGATCTGGCAGCTGGCATGAGTGGGAGTAAGCAGCCTAAGGACAGTGTGCAAAATGCAGCAATGAATGACACTTCCATTTTTATCAGCAACTGAGCCTGGATTTGTTGAAGAATCTGATCTGCTGCTTAAAATTATATTTCTAACCTGCAATTCTTTCTTATTGCTACTTCCAGCACCAATGTGAATTGAAATTCAGTACAAATGGGGCTCATTAATATCTGGAAAAGGAGGGCAAGTCATCACCCTAAAGAGTTTTATTGTTCCTCCCCTTTTTGATTGAGGCCTGAATCTGATTTAGAGCTGAGTGGCTGTGAATCTTCTTTGCTTTACTTGTGTTCAGTGGTTATCTACAGAATGCATAAGATTTTAAATGTATGCACATAGATGCGTACACACACACATCTACAGAAAAGAGAATATCTTTATGTATTACATGCTGAAAAGCTTAGTTTAATATAAATCCCGAATGGAAAAAAGAATAGAAACATTAATATATATTTTGTATTTCAGACAGTGATAGTTTAGGTAGCATAACACATATATTGATATTAAAGACCTATTAAATGAACTTGCTGTAGGGGGAAAAATTGCTACTAAGCAAAGATCTGTTTATGCAGTATATTGCATCTGAGCCTGTAAGGTGCCAATAATCTTCAGTTCCTATTGATCTGAACAAAATCAGAACTTTAAAATATTCCTTTTGTATTATTTGAGCGAGTGTTCACAGAGAAAATGCTTGGTTCTGTGTCTGTGATTAATATAGCTAATTAAGGGAATAATATTTTATCATTTAGAACATTAACACTGCATTATGATAAGCAGACATCAAAATTATTTGCCTATTACTATAAGGTCCTCCTGGTGCCATTTCATTCTGCTTTTAAAGGATCTTTAGTTCATCTCTCTTAAAAACACGAAGAAACAAATACATTTGTGAAACGCCTAGACACAACTGAGTGCAGATCTTGTTTTTGTACACATGGATCTTATCTGAACAATTTCAAGCTATATTCTCATTATCTTCTATATGTAGCAGTCTCCCTAGCTGATAATACACACATTTCAGGACAGGCTTGTTGCAATTTCATACTAAAAGTAATTTCTTAGTATGAAAATAATTTATCAAAGGTGCCTCATCTGAAATAATTCAATTTCTATCACTATTAGGAAGAGAAGTGGTAACTGACAGCAGGTAATCCACAACATGACCACTGGGGGTCATTCATTTTACACAAACATTCCAGTACAGTGAAGTATTTACTGGTTTTGAGTAGGAATAATATTTTTAATAGAATTAATTATTTCTAAAGAGATATTAACCACCTGTGTTCTCTAATTTTAAATAGTAAGTGGGAAAAATGAATATTACATTGTTCAAAGAGCTAGCCAAAATAATATCAAGAAACTGAAAAAACAGGCCCATCATTTAATACCTATAAAGAAAGAAAAAAACCCCACTTTTTCCGGACTTTTTATTATGTTTTTAAGGGGACAAACAGGAAATTGTAACTGCTCTGACATGGATTATGAAAAATGAAACACTGTGAACTCTGATTTGCCTTGTATGATTTACTTGTGCTTTTATCAAATTGTCTGCAGTTCTTCTAAGCACTATATAGAAGTCTCAATGAAAACAGACCTGAATGCTAACATTCAGAGAAAAACAAGCATTTGATTCATGAAATTGTATGTGCTAAATAAAACCCAGTATAGTCCTTAGGAGCACAAATCCTATATACTTGTTTGCCAGGCAACTGTAAATATGACTTAAAAATCAAACTGCACTTTAAAAATAAAACAAATGTAACATGCTCACCAAAGGTTCGAAACATTTAAAGTAAGAAAATAAACAGTAGGTACCTGCACCTAACATCTCACATCCAAACTTTTTAGAACTTCAGGAAGTAGCTCATTTTATCTTATATATAAGCTTTATTTATATATATATTCATATGTACTCATAGTTAAGAAAATTAAGCACACAAAAACTCTGAGGTTTTTTTTCAGTAAGAAAATACCAATCATACATTCACAATGAATGACATTGATGTCATTTTTCCAGTGAAGCACTAAACTTAGTTCTCTATCTACTGGTCTAAAACTGTTTATCTGTATGTGAAACTGAGATCTGTATATGCAGCTGACATCTGGACATGCAAACAGATCACTAGACATACATATTAAAATTTTAAGTTTAAAACTTTAAAATTCTGTATTTTGGCTTCTAATTTCTGATCAAGAAATCATATGCTTACAGAGAAAGACCAGGCCTCCACTTCAATTTATATTCTGACTCACTACTAGCTCCAATTTATTACTCCTCATTCTCTCCCAGGCATACCTACTCTCTTTTCTATAGGCCTACTGTTATTACTATTAAGAGGACATAAACAAATTCATCATTAAGATAATAGTATGCCCAAAAATGTTTCACACCTATAAAATGATAGAGCTTATAAACTCTTCTAACAGATTTATTACCGCTTAAGCACAATAAACCTAACAGTGACACAAACCCAAACCCCAGCCTCATCAACTATATTCATCCCACAGCTTTAAGACTACTCTTCTCTCCCCCATCTTCAGCATTCCAAACTGACTTTTGCTACAGACTTTTTTTTTTTTTTAGTCATCTGAAAGCCCTGAAGTCTCACCAGGCATTTTAGACTTGGCAAGACAAAGTTTTCCTTTGCCAAAAGAGGAGGAAGTTCATACAGCAGTACACCCAGTAATCAAACATGAATATTGTATAGTGGGAAGAATCACTCCCTGTCTGTCTTTACATCGCCGGGTGTGTTCATTTTGATTGTTTTTAAGCAATTAAGTTAAGTTGCTCATTTTAGAAGCGAATATATCTTATTTGCTTTAGGAGCAAATAATTTCCACTGGGGGAAAAAAATTAAAAAAAAATTAAAAAATCAACCTATACCTTCTGCATAAGGTATCCTCAACAACAGAAATCATCCCAGCAACACAAATGCCTCTTATGCTCTTTCTTTAGTGATAACAATGAATGCCTCAGCAACATTAACTCTTTCAATAATTTTTATGTGAATGCACTAGAATCCCACGATGTACATCTTTTTGTCTACCAAGTTATGACTAAGCCTTCTAAAATCATGTGAATTCTTGTCCTAAAACTGTATCATGATCTGCCAATTTATTTAATTTTTGAAAAATCAAGGTCATAAAGGACATGAATATGCACTGCGCTGAGAACAACTGAAAAAGCAGCAATCTCCATAAAAAGACATTGTACCTGCCAGGATATTCTTTATAAAGTGGGAACTACCCGAAGTGAAGTTTGATAAAGAAATTAGAAAGGAAGAGCGCCAGGTTGTTTACTCTCAGTTTTTAAATTAAATACACAACTTGCCCCAAAGTTTATCATAGTGCAAATCTGGTTACATTTACAGTGCTTCAGAAAGAACGGGTCAACCTCAGAGTTCAGACATCTTCAAAATATTTTGCTCTGTGTAGTGCAAAATGAATGCTTTGCAGGTTTGCCACAGTTTAGAACTAAATTGAGTGGAAAAATATTTCATGCAATAAGAATCTAACTAAATGCTGTTGAGTAGCTAGTTAAATGAGGCCTACTATTCTGGGACCCACTCAGTACACTGAATTGGCCTAGCTGATTCAATTTGTCAACTATCCTAGGAAGCTCGCCTTCAGTAACCGGCATCTTCTTTCCTCTTTTGCATAGACCAATGAATGTATCAGTCAGCAAGAAGAGAAGAAATTTCATTGCAAAAGTTTTGACTTTAAAGTTACAAGAAAAAAAACCAACTGAGTTCTATCACTCAGGGAGCATAGAGTTTAGATCAACAATTAATCTAATAATCCAACTCTCACGAACACCAACTTTGATGTGATCATAATCATCATCACAGATCACAGTATGAGACAACTCATCTGAGTCTCAGTACCATCATGGGCCACCTTGATAGTACCTTCTGCCAGTTCAAACAAGAATTTCTATTGCAGAGAAAAAGGACAAGCAGGAAAACATCACACCAAGCCAATAAAAGAAATTAACTTGCTATGAACTTTCTGAATTCTGTATCTAAAAATATGTAATTTCTTATAAAACAGCAGTCTGGGGTGGCTGAATTCGGCTGTGATCAGCAACAGTTTCCCTGAACTTAATACCAAGATGGGAATCCTGTCTAGTGAGGGTTGGCACACTAACCACAGGATGTCTAACACTGCAGCTTGGACCAGTTTAAAGTCCACAGAGGGATTCCTATTACTGGAACTCAAAGCTCATCTTCAGCCTTTTGAAAGAGGCTTTCTTCAACTAGGACTTTGATATTCAGTATTACTTGGCCTACTAAAACCAAAGCACAGGGGAAAAGGAATGATTGTTCAGGTAATCTACAGGAATTCACTCACCTGTTCCTAACCCATAGAAGATCCCTCAAACTACTTCCCCCAAAATCACTAGTTTTGGCAAAGCGAAGCCAGGACATTGCATTTTGATATTGAGCTACATAGAAACAACTTTGTGGTCAGGCAAAGCTCATATGATGTCTGATATGGCAGGAAACCTGGATCCTGGACTGTTGGAGCCACAAAGGAGCACTACAATGAGCAGAGGCAGAGGCTAGCTAAGTTGCTAATGAGTTAGTGTACGCCCCTCCAACAGTGCCTACGGGGTTCCTATGCCATCCTTACTAAAACTTAAATCTGACTTTCCAAAGGAAAACCTCCTGGGAAACACAGATGTGTAAACAACATCTGTCCCACCTTTGGAGTGAATCCAAGCTACTGCAGCCTCTCTTGGTGCCATGAATCTGCAACTAGCACCATAGGGATGTAAAGAGTAAATCAAACCAACTTTTATTTAAGTATTTGGATGATTACATATCTCAGTTCAAATGCAACATATTGCTGAGCAAAACATTTTGTCTTAACTAAACATTACAAATTTGTTATTTTTCCCCATTTTTTTCAACCTAAACAATCTAGTGTCCATATATAAGAGAGATGGTACATTACACTTAGACTTAAACACACAGAGGAAAAACAACACAATAAAAAAATGATATAAAGCACACTGCAGGTTTTTTTATGTATCATATTGGCACCATATTAAAAATTATGCATTCTTTATAGATGAATAGTCTTCTACATTTTAAACCACACAGAGATGAAGTTTCACATCTCTGCAAAATCAGCCATGAAGAATTCAGTGTGGTAAAGTCTCCCGTTAAGCTGATCCAGCAGATGTGGTTAATTTCTTAAATTCTGATAAAGCATTCATTATGAATGTAAGATGTCTGAGATAACTTGTAAATACTTCATTTTCATGTCTTCACTGAGAAACTGATGCTGACATGAACACTTATCAGCATACTACATATGTCTGTAAATAAGATGTAAAAGCTATATGTAAATACATAAATGAGAGCCATATTTGGGATAGTTAAGATTTTGATGAATTATTATTCACTCTACTTATCAATGTACCTCATGTACATTATATCTGTATAGAAAGTCAGTCTGCAGTCTGTTGTAGATCACTTACTTGAATTTTGATTTTACCTAAATGAATTTTGCAGGTGCCATATGCCTGCCATTGCTGGACCCTGGAAAATCGAAGTCCGTTGTTACTTTATAGAAAAAATGAGTAGCCATTACTCAGCTTTGGACAATCAAGGTCACATACTTATGTGATTAATTCTAAAGTATCAGGTGAGGCAGACAGTAGAGGATGATTAAGAAAAAGAAGATCTCGGAAGGAAAAAAAAATTCCTATAAAAATTATGTCCAAACTCCTATTTTTGACAAGGAAATACAAAACGCAATGGTATGGTTGAATAAAGTGGAAGAAGGGGGACACAGCGCAACATCTGGCAGAGACCAATAAACATCTCAGTTTTTGAAGAAATGTACATGTTTGTCACAGACATTTCTCTCAAGTCAGTCTTCAAGAAATCAGAAAAATCTTTTTTATGTTTCCCTTCCTACCATATCATCATTCTTTTATAATGTAATATCTCATGTGACAATATAGCACTAGCGATAACTAGTACAAGCTGGTACTATGTTACTGCATAGTACTTGCAGCAAGATCTTAAATACTTTTACACTTCTTTTTTGTATTAATTGTCTTAAGAGACTGAAGTCACGGGAAGTTTCATATCACTACAAAAATAGAAAAGGAAGCAACCACGGATATGCATGCAGAGTCACGATGAGGAATATAAAATAGATTCCCTTCAGTTCTCTGGGAAGTCCCAGCATTATTAGTGCCTGAGTAACCAGAGGAAAGGGAACTTCGGCTTCACTGACTCACATCAAGACACTACAGCGATTTTTTTTTTCTTTTTTCTTTTGGTCCCATTTTTAATCTGAACATTATAAAAAAAAGCCAAACACAATTATTTCTGTATTGATATCAATTTATTTCCTAACTGTAATTACCTAACTGCTGCATACCTTTTTCCATGTTGTGTCTTTCATTCAGCAACATCAAACTACAGGAATGAGTAAGTCTCACTTTGAGCTGTCACTGCATTACAGAAACTAAGACACAGAAATCAGGTTTTCTTCAACTCTCAGATCACACATCAGGACTGAGGTATAGAATTTAGATGTCCCACACTGAAGTCTCGGAGTCTTATCCTATTTACCTTACCTCCCAATTACAACATGAATAATACATATCATAAAAATCCAGAAAAATATACTCAGAACAAACAAACAAAAAACCCCACACACCAGGGCTGGAAGCTAGATTTTTCTAGCATAACTTTTCCAATAAAGTCAGTAGAAGCTACATATATTTGGCACCTCTGAAAAACAGGCTGTAAGCAGCTTGCACATGGTAATAACAAAAATTTGTGACAGAGCTAAACTACAGCCCAGATCTCTGGGTTTTCTGTGATTTGCTACTAGGCTGGAAATAGTAAAATAGGATGGATAACATACCACAAGTAATTCTACAACATCTCGCTAAGCACATTCAACTAAGATGTGAAAATCATTTCAGCAAAGGTGGCCTTAATTTCAAGTAATATAGTGTTGATTTCTGGCTCCATGTTGAAACGATGTCATATGGTCTTAAAGTAAAAAAAAAAAAAAAAAAAAAAAAAAAAAAAGCTGTGAAGATTCTTAAAAAGGATAAACAAAAAAGTAATTCTATATGACTTTAATAAGAGAAGTTATGGCATTTTACAACAGTGATGAATAGCTGTTCATCCTACTCTCAAAGCCATAATTGTGAGAGTCAACAAGAACGTATTGAAATTCTGAGTTCTATGATGTTTAAGGGGAAAAAGTTGGCACAAAGCACACTGATTTTCACCATGCTAACAAGGTATTAAAAACTATTCCCTATATCCTGCCAACATTTGTCCATTATTCAGTAGTTCCTGCTCACCCTACAATAGAAGGGGTCTGGAAGCTCTTCGAGATAGCATTTTAGTTTGGATCAAAACCATATTTTTGAAGTTAATCTCCTGACTGTGCCTGCCTACTGAATTTTAGTTTCTATTGCAGCGTAGTGTCAGAGCACACAAAGCAGATTCCTTTACGATGAAACTAGGTAGGAGGATGTGCTCCAGGGACACACCTAATAGCCCTCAATTGCAAAGGAATTGTCACTCCCTGGGAGCCGACTAGATCTAGTCCAAAGTAAACTCCCTTCAAGGTACAGTATGGACATAGGCTCCTCAGCACCAACTGTTTTAGTTTAAGAACAAGTTTTGGACAACTACTTGCTAACGAAGACACAGCTTTTGTTTTCATGTTTGCAATTTTCTTTTTTTTTTATTTAGAGACAAGTGATTTCTTATTCTGACAAGCATCGCTTAAAAGGTCAGGCATTAGAATCTGATTCATTTGCCATTTATTCCAGATGTACACTATGCAACATTTTTGGCTTCAGTAAAGTTTCTGCAGACTTGCATAGGTATGAGAGAAGAATTAAACAGACTTTCTCCTAAATTCCCTACTACCTTTAAAATCCCACTAATCCCTACAATGCTTATCCAGTACCCTTCTTCTCCTTTGTGCTGATGAATCTGCCATACACTCTTGTCTCTGAAGTGGATGATGTAAAGATTCTTTGAAGAAAGGGGATTTGCATTTGATACAGTCCTGGCTATCCTTACACAGATGCTACCAAATCCCTTGACACAGAATACAGAGTTGCTATGATGAGCCAGAGGGGAAAAAAAGGGGAAAAAAAAAAAGAAGAGGCTTCAAAAACTTCTCATGTTAAAAAGCTGGGAGAGTTCATTCCCAAATCATTTGAAACTGAAAAGAAATAATTGACTACAGAAAATCAATTTCATCCCTTGTCAATTTTCACTGACTTATAAAAGTTAAATCACAAAAAAGAATCTGTTTTGTGGACAATTCACTTGCTATGTGATAAGGAAAAAATACGCTAATAAATTACTAACAGAAAAGCTGTTACGCAAAGATGGAACCTTTTCTACCTCAGTATGTCTTCCAATACATGGTCTCACAACATGGCAGGTATGTCATGGAGAAGGTCACCAACATATACGTAGGAGAGTAAATTTGCTTATTCTACCATTCTGGCAGCATACCTCATCAAAACATCATTTAAAATTCATCTGTAAAAGCTTTAGTGTTAATAACGACTGCAGGAAAGACAGGATCCAGACTGATTTGCAAATCTTAGTTTCTGGATGGTCAGACAGAGAATGTACACTTTGTCTTCGAAAAAAAACCCGAATTTTGGGATTCAAGTCCATTACAGAAATGCGTATGACATCAAATTCTCTGAATAATTACACTTTCTAGTCTGTTTTGAGAAATACTTATTCTGTCTGCATTTTATTAGTGTGTTTCAGTGCTACCATACCTACCTAATAACAGCATCACTGCATTAAAAAAAAAACCCCTTCAACTTTGTTTCAAAGCCAGCTAATCCTACACATCTTTGTTTAAAATATGAGGTTGACAGAAAACAGAAACAAATGCCTCCCTCCTGCTTAAGGAATTTAGTCATTTAAGTGGAATATAGACTCATTTCCATTTAAGTCCTGGAAAATATATCCTGTCAGTGTTCACAACCCTGTGACTTAGCAACAGTGTTTGGAGAATAAAACAAAACAAAACAAAAAAAAGGGAAAAAAAAAACCACCAACCCACACACTACACATATTCCAAACAATAGTGTTTATACTCACTGGTCTACAACCCATATCGTATTCAGTGATGACTTGTATGAAATTATATTTATCTTTCTTAAGTTTAATAAAAAGATGATTTATTTACAGATTATACAAACATTATAAAATATCCTGAATTTACTGATCATATTTTATGATTATATGACTATGAATTTATTCTAGAAAAGAAAATCCATACCCAAGAAGAACAATGCTTCTTTCTAATGGTTTACAGAGTGTGTACTACTATTCTGCTCCTTTCGCTTTTATAGGCTTTTACAAGCCGTCACAAACTAATGCTACTGCACTGAATCTGTCCAGGAAAAATAAAAACACAATTTTTTTATTCTATTCATTAAAGTCTTTGTACGTTTTTCTTCATATTCTGTACATCACAGGAGTTGTGAGACAAACTGGGAGAACAAAGAGAATATATAAGCATCTATGGCAAAGTACTGTACCGATCTATATGCACAAACTATTCAGATCAAGTTTTAAGAGCACATTTTCAAAAATGGAATTTCCATACATACACACAAAAATAAAGTATTATGTAATATGAGCTAACCTACACATATAATATGTGAGCATGCACATAGCTATCACTGAAGACAGGTTTCATCAGTTTGTAAGAAACTGAATCCTGGGCTTCAGTTCAAATAATAAACAGCTTCTACAATGCGAACTAAAGGAAAAGTTTTCTCCACAATAGCATGGTATTGTTTTTGTTTTGGCTAAATGGGCAGCAGTAAAAACAGAGAGCACTACATTAACTTCGCCTTTCATGAATAGCTATCATGCCTTTCATAAATAACCAGAGGAGAATAGGAAAGCACAGTGTTTTCATTGAAATGAAGTACTCAAAATCACTGAAATATTAATGTTCAGTAGTATGCAGTTGGGACTGTAAAATGTTTGAACTGAAATGTTAGAAATAAAATGGAAATGCCAAAGAGTTCAGAAAAAAAAGCTGCTACAATGATTCAGCCTAAAATCTTGTACTATTTTAAGAAACTGTGAATGAGCTTAGTAAATTCAGTTAATATAAAAAAAATTAGAGGGGATTAAAATGTGATTTGCACATGCCTAGACATATCTCTACAAAATATTACAGTGGAAAGATCACTAACAGGAAAAAAAGAAGTTATGTGGAAGATGAAGCCAAACGTTTTGATTGAAAGTTAACACACATTTTTAACAGCAAGGTCAGTTAACCACTGCGGTTAGTTCTCTAGGTAAATGGAAGACTTTGTATCACATCACATCTTTAAATGAAGAAATCTGAATATATTTCTGACCAGAAGATACTTGTTTAAAGCAAAATACTGTAGGAACTGCTATATTAAGAAATGTGACAAAATGATCACAATAGGCCCTTTGGCATAAATTCCAAAACCAGTGGTATTTCACAATCTCATTTAGCCCTTTTCCCAGTCTACAACCACAGTAACTAAAAAAAAAAAAAAAAGAAATCCTTAACGTAAGAGATCACAATATCTTCAAATGCATTCAAGCATAAAATGAAAAATGGGAAATATGACATAATTTTATAATAGATAAGCAATCACCAATAGTGGTCAGGAGAAATTTAATTCTTAGCTTTATTTCTGCTTTATAAAATTTTCAAAATCAGTAAACAATTAAATCCATTTCAACTGATGTTTCTTCCAGTTACAGTTCACACTTCAAAGAATTTCCCCGGTACCCTGTTGCAAATTAATTTTAATTATGGCAAGCCAACGTAACTCTGAAGTTACTTTCACTCTTTTTTTTTTCCTTCACTTTTATTCTACTCTCTTTCTTAATTTTACACAAAAGGTTTGCAACACTTCATATCTACAGTAAAAGTCTAATACTGTAAAAGTGTTATAGGGCTCTATACAGAATGACTGATAATCTGAGTGATACTTAGAATAGGCAAATTTTTTTTATTTATTTTCTTTTTTACTCTGATACAAGTTTATAGATCCTAATTATTTCTCACCTGAATTTTATGATGATAACATAATGCATGTCACTGAACAGAAATTTCAAATATAAGGTGAGGAAAATTAAGGTTAAAATTAAGTTATCAAAGAGCTTACAAGAATTTTTTTAAGCATTAGTATTATACAGAAAGATTACGTGCAGGGAAGAGTGGGTTTTCTGTAAATAATAGTATACCAACTGTTGACTTTAGTACTGCCTTCTATTTTTTGAAATCTAAGTAATCTAAGAGTGTTTTGACTAGTATGACTATTTGTGAATAGCAGAACCAGTTATCTAGGTTCAGTTACATTAAGTGGACTTTTACTCGGAATGAATACTGTTTAATAGTATAAATATAAATAATATCAAAACATACCTCATATACACAATATAATTTTATTCTTAGAATTCCATTTTCTCGTAGGAATAGATAGAAACTGAGCCATCTTTGCTGAAAAATGTTAATCTTTTTCAGTAGCGATAGAGTATAATTAATAGAAATTTAAATAATTACATGTGACTAGAAAATTCCTATGTTTTGAGAAAACATTAAATTCAAAAGGGTAACAAGAACAATATATGGCCGATGCAATATCTTTTAGGGCTATTAGCATCAGACTATCAGACTTGCATTGTCTAACAAATCTTACAGGTATCACTGTCTCTAGCAAACTTCTGCAATTTTCTGAATTATAAGAATTAATTATTTTATGGATGTTGCAAAGAAACCAGCTTGCATGGAATCCACTATTTCTAATGTTTATCAAGGTGCAGATCCTGTGAGAAAAACAAGACTGCAAATCTCCAGAAAAAAACATGGCATTGATACGGTTTTATATGTCATCAAATTGTTCCACACAAGTGGCTGGCCCTCATTTTTGAGGCCAAGTAATTCCCATCAGTACCAGATGAATAAATATGCCACAAGCTAACACATTTGCTAACGAACAGAGTCTGCCCCACTTCCTCTAATTGCGTTAGGTCTGACAAGAGTAATAAAAACTTTATGAGTGTTAACTTGAGCAAGACCTACTACAATGCAACAAATTGACATTTTTAATAGTAACCACATTTGTATTTTATGCTTGCTATCTTACCGAGGCTTATATAGTGTACCCTATCACATGTACCTTATGATGAAGACAGATGATCATTTGATCACTGTTCTCTTGCAGCACTCTTCTGTGCATATATCAAGTGTCTCACAAATAAAGGATAACAATATTGTAATGCTCCATTACAGCTTTTCTTCTGTACACACTAATCAGATCTTGCAATTCCCTTTGTGAAGCTGGTGTTCTGGCAGGTCTCAGAAGGTTTTAAAAAAGGAGGGGAAGGAAAAAGAAAAGAGAAAGGTGCGATAGTGATGTTCACTAAATTGCACCATCTATCTAAGAAAGGCTCAAAATGTCAGCAACGTACAGGGAAGCAGGGAAAGCACGCAGATATTCATGTTCGCATACATGGGATTTCCTTTTTCTTTTTTTCATTGTTGTGGGATTCCAGCTTTGGTATTTACTGAAGAGATAGATTCCCCCCCCCCCCCCCCCCCCCCAATTGCTTAATTAACATGGCATAGCTGGCCCTGTGACTCTGTCATAAACAACATATGTATCAAAAGTGGAACGGGCGTCCTTGCTGCAAGGTATTCTATTTTTAAGCAGAAATGACTCATCAACTACTGGGGTGTCCCAAAAGCTACAATTTGTCAAGCTGTCAGGAGGAAAGGGAGGGGGGAAAAAAGAAGAAGAGGTCACATCTTTATTTGTATCTGTAGCTAGAAAAGCAGAGGGTAAAACACTGATCGTACATTCAACTCTACTCCAAAAGGCAATCTTCTATGCAAGCCATGTTTTGATAACAGCTATATGGTATCTGGTATTTTTAAAACCTCGCCTGACTTATCTCCTCTTTTATATTAGATAGATTTGTAAATTTGTCCAGTGGTAAGGAAGAATGCCGTTAATTCAGTGTGCACAAAACTAATCTGTCTACAGAGAAAGCAAGCACGGGATGAAATATTTGCAGATACATTGTCAGATTCTCTAGGATGAAACAAAAAAAACCACAGAGATTCATTTGAAAAGAGGAAAAGGATGAAAACTAAAGAAAGGTTCTAACCTGCATATCAATTATATACTGGTGTGGTTTTTAAAAGAATTTAAAATGTAATTTAAGAATATGTTCTCATAGCAATACTGGAAACACATCAAGCAGCACGGTATGAGTTTGTAAAAACAGAGGAGTGAAACTGAGCATGCCATAAATGTGATCTATACAGTTTCATTACACAAACTGACCTCCAAATTACCGTATACAGTAGGTGGTGAAAATAAACACAGGACAGATTTCGTAAGAACTTGTTCTCAGTGAAAGCTACTGGAATCTAAGCTGCAATTAAATGCTAGTCTAAATTTTTTTTTGTCCATATTTCTTAAGTTCAGATCCAAGTCATTATCAAAAGAATGTGTATGTAAGTAAAATGGTGTTGATAAACTTATTATTTTATTGCTGCTGTATAGACAGTAAAGTATTATTCAGAGACAACCATGATTAGTAAATTGTCACTTAAGCCACCAAGTAAGAGTTTGCTCTTCAGATGCAACGTAACATGTAGTGCTGTAACACAAATATGAAATATAATTTTCAAAATAAACATATATTTCCAAGACTAGCAAACCACAGAATGAGAAACTGAGAAGATCTATTGCAATCATTTTTTCATCCCATGGGAACACCATACAATTATTCACTGAAGCATATTCTTCAGACTGATTTCGAGTGTCCAAGGGAGGAACATTTCATATTACTATGTATGGAAGACAAGGAAAATACTAGCAGTAGCATCTTATCCCTGCCTTGGATAAGAAAAGAAATGAATAGACATGGATAGAAATTAAAAAAGGACATTGGTTCTGGGGGGTTGAGATAACAGAGAAACTTTTACCAGTCTGGTTTCACTGGCCTCACAGACCTATGAGTTCATGCAAAGATATTAATTGAGTATGGTATCAAACCTAATGGAAGATCTACGCAAGCAGGGCAGCAGAGGGTAGACTACAGAATTTAAAACATATTTTAGAAGCACGGTTTTCTAAACATGCCTGATCATGCCTGACATCTGCTCTGAACCTTCAGGTGAATGAAAGACTTTTCTTACTCTTGCACAAATCAAACTTTGAGATCCTGCCCTACAAAAACTAATTGAATTTGGAGCAGATGGGGACAATCTTCCCAAAACAGAGCTAGAAAGCAATGAAGACCGCCAGGAATCAACTAGAAGCAGCTGTCAATTTGCAGTCCTTTTTCACCCTGATGTTTAACCTGATGCCTTTTGATTTCTCAGTACACAAAAGCAGAAGCAATTCATTGGGAAAGAAAGATGCAGTTTGGCACACAGGATGTTGAATACCAGCCAGTGGTATTCAAATGCCCTTTTATCAACAGGCACTTGCTTGGAGAAAAATTGCCAGGTGAGGCAACAATCTGCTATAGTCTTTGTCAAGCCACTGTCTTCCCCCCTACCCCTTTAAGAAGCTCAGGTATCCCACGTAAAGCATAACAGCATCCAAAACCTAACCAAACCAAAAACAACCCAACAAACAAGCAACTCCCCCCCCCCCCAAAGTTTCTTTTTTTTTATTAAACACAACAGAGACAAAAGAATTTGACTCAAAAGCAGATTATAACATAGATGTGCAAACCTATGCTTTTAAATCTCTTACAAACAGCACCAGAAGCACCACCATAAACTTTCTTGCCATGAATGCCATTTGTCATGAGGTGACAGAACTGACTTGCAACACAGTAAGGGGAAAAAGAATTTTCTACCTGTTGGTATGACATACTTGTTGGATTTGTTATTCATTTTCAGACAAGCTATAAAATGCTAACATCTAACATGAAATCCCCAGAAGCATTCCTGTGTGCCCACACACAGTCTATGGATTAAAAAACAAAACAAACCAAAAAAATTATTTCTCACTGATCAGCTAACACTAAAAGACCCAACTCTTATGTGAGTAATTGTGACCTTGAACTGCAGAGCAAGATGTTATGAAAAGAGAGTCTGCCCTGGGCTAGAAAGGATCACACATCTTCCTTGCACTTGGATCCATTTCAGTCTTTTGAGAGTCTCTGAGTTGATCATCATAAATACTAAACTGTGTTACGAAAGGTGAGGGTGTTAAATATTAACTTCTTATCAAGAGTATTTTTTAGGCAAAAAATATTTGTGTAAGATTAAAAGCCTACAGATACCATTGCCACTCTGCAGGCTTAGATCCTCAGAGCAACAAGGTGGTCTTCATTTCCTTTCAGTGTCCCAGGCCAGAGAGTCACCTTTACATAGACTGTAAATTATACAGACTTTATAGTTTCTCCAGACACCATGGAGATGACCTTTGGTTACCCTCCTATTTACATATTGGAATGGTGCCACATCAGCCCTCCCTGCATCACAAGGTGGAGAGTTTTTTTCTTCCCCAGGCTGAAGAAATCCTTTTCTAACAACCACTCCTCATTCCTTTAACTTTTCTGTCACAAGAAGTTTCCTAAACTTTTCATCATTCCTGTTTTTCTCCAGACTCTCTCATTAGTTTGTCTACATATTTCTGATATGATGGTGTAGAAAAAGAAGCATGCTTAGGGCATTACCAAGACTTAAGATATTCTACTGGTGTTAGTCTAGAAATTTCACTGCTGTGAAATTTTTCCTTTCCTCTCCACAAAAAATATGAAGCCAGGTTTTAGTGTAAAATCCTGCTCCTTTGAAAAAGCCTTGTTATGTAAATATAGCTAACAGGCTATTCAAATAGACAACATTTAATTTAGAGCTGAATTTCCTCCACTCATCCTTAAAAGAGATAAACTAGAGAGCGCCACATGTCATGCCCTCCTGCTAATGTGCCAGTGATACAGATTTTTGTCCATATCAAAACCAAATTTCTGGCTATTCAGTACAAACTGGAGAAGGAAAAACTAATGTCAAAGTGCTTCAAAAAACCATTAGCAAATTCCATCTAGCCCTTAAAAAAAGGATCTGATTCTTGAAACACGAAACTCTCATTTGTCCAGCTAATATTCTAAGAGATGCTGAAAATTTAAACCATGTAAGAATTGGCTCATGAAAAATGAGGACTTAGCTTCTTGAAGATCAAACTCATAAGCCTGCTATGTTCAGTATAAACACTATTAATTCAAATGACAGATATTTACATAGAGGCCTATCTGGCAACATATTATATTCATACAAATAAAGTCACTAAATATCACTGCATGTATAAAGTTTTGTTATTTCAAATTACTGACTTATTTTTGGAATAACAAAACAATACAAGCTTGAGCTTCAGTAATTCCTTAGCATGCAACTGGCTGCAGCTGGAAAGCAGCTTTGCAGAAAAGGACCTGAGGGTCCTGGTGTACAAGTGGAATATAAGCCAGCAATGTGCCCTTGTAGTAAAGAAGATCAGCAGCATCCTGGGCTGCATTAGCAAATGTGTCTCCAGCATGGAGACAGACAGAGAGCCCAGTGAAGGGCCACAAAGATGATTAAGGGACTGGAGCACTGTCATATGAGGAGGGCTGAGAGAGCTAGGACTGTTTTGTCTGGAAAAGAGAAGGCTCAGCAGCATCTTATCAAGGTGTATAAATACCTGATGGAGTCTGCTTTAGGAGTAAAGAAAACGGAGACAAACTCTTCTCAGTGATACCCAATGACAGGACAAGACACAATGACATTAGCTGAAATACATGGAATTCCAATTAAACATAAGAAAAAAACCCCACACTTGACTGTGAGAGTGATCAAACACCAGAGCAGGTTGTCCAGAGAGACCGTGGAGTCTCCATTCTTGGAGATATTCAAAACCTTACTGGACACAGTCCTGAGCAACCTGCTCTCAGTAACCCTGCTTGAAGCAGGAGGGTTGGACTAAACAATCTCTTGAGGTCTGTTCCAATCTCAACAATTCAGAGATTCGGCATCAAGACAGCTGAAATAAAGTTACATGTTGAAATATAAGCTGGTTAGTAAAATACTGAAAAGAAACCAAATAGAAGATGATAATGACTTGTTTCCAGAACTGCATATACAAAACAGATGTGATTTATGGCACAAATTAATTTATTAATTTCTCCTTTTTTAGATGTTTTCCAGAAATTTCGACCTTACTGAAATGTTTTACAAGGCCTAACACTTCAGAAAATTTATCCCATTGCAATTTATCACATCATCAAGGTTGTGTATCACGATTAGTAAGAATGTCTGTATAATACCAAGGAGTAAAAACAGTAACCAAAAATTTCCCCAGAGCTTGATTTGCCAATTATTATAGAAGGAAACTTTTTTTTTGCCATTTTATCTGAAAATCATCCACAGTATTTCTCATCTAATTCATTTGCAACAATTAATTTTGACCACTGAGCAAACACAATCTACTGGCATTGATTAACAGAAACTTCATTGCATTGTTTTGTCTGGAGAAAACAGGATATTTCTGTATTGCCTACCCAGTAATTATGTACAACTAGTGAAAATCTTTGTAATCCAATGTTGATTCATCAATATGATAAGCACATACAGAGGAATTATCTCCATTTCTGATTATAATCTAGCTGAAGAATACTAGAAAGTTTTATGAAGGAGTTTTACAATCTTCCTTAACTCCTAAGTAGACTGGAAGAGTTATTCAGGTAGTGTTTTACAAATTTTATCTGCATATAATTTACCAAACTCGAGCACTCTGAGTATGTCAGAGAACAAATGCAAACATTGAGCTAAAAGACAGACGGCACATAAAACGCGCATCTAATTTCTACAGGTATGCCTCACTATATCCAACTTTTTTAATAATTCAAGAAAGATAACACCTGTAATGATTGGTTGCTGTATCTCAAGGGACAGATTTCTACCAACCTAGAAAACATACAATCATACCTAATCCCTTTGTCCTAGACAGCTAAGTGCATACTAACACATGGAGGAAAATTATCTGGGTGCCCCCGCTCCCCCCCATTGTGGCTTGTTTCTTTTGCTTTTTGCCTTATAATAATCACATCACTATCCTTGCTGGATCTCACTCATAATTAACACCATCTGTACCTAACAAAGACTGTCCACCTTTCTGGTACTCAATTGCCTGCAGAGGCCATGCATTGCACTGCATATCCACCTGGCTTCAACTGTAGCATGCTATTATGAAAGCAATGAATCTTAGCTACGGACATTTTCCCATGAAACTTTGCAGAGGAATGAAGAAAATTAATGTTCATTGCGACAAAAGAGACTTTCTTCTGCAAATCGCTTTTCCATTAAACCAACAATAGTGTACACTCAGTTTTCTATTACAAACACAGTAAAGATAAAATTAGCCCTTACTTATGACTGAAAATCTTATTTAATACTGTATCAGTTTAAAGGGTGCTGACAGAGTCTTTATAAACCATACATTTTGTCATTTGCTGAGAATCAGCAGTAGAAACAGCTGAAGTTATATTTCTGTTATAATAGGAAAACCAAGTGACTTGAAAGTAATGACTCAAGAAAAATTCATTTACATACTTAACCTAAATTTTCTTTACATCATAAAATGACACCTATCACTCCGATTGACTGTTGAGCAGTTAATAAAACTAAGAGTTGTTTTTAGGAATTAACTCTTTATTTTCCCCTCTTTTTGTGAAGGAGAGGTGGGAAGAACAAATCCAACTAGATTTACTTCAACATGGGACAAAATTTATCTGCTCACAGAAATGGCCAGAAATTGCTGCAGTATTAACAAAATTAAAATGAACAAAAAAATTAAAATTGACAAGGAGAGTGGCTGCGGGGTACCATGTGGGATTTGGATAGTCTGTATGAGACTGTCTGTATTATTTCCCAAGAATTCCCATTATGGAGGGAATAATACTGTTTTAATCTACTTGCCAAGATACAGACCATTGTAATTTTAGCAACTTGAGCAATGGTAAATATCATCTAACAACATTTCCTTGAACCAGATCCCAGAATTTCAAGTCAGCTTCTTTATCTCTATTCATGAATCATGAAAAAAAAATGTGTATATATATTAACTCCAACGTGTACTTAAAGTATGAAGGAATGCTCCAGTGGCCATTTAGTGTGGGTTAATGAGCATATTAAGACAAAGAAGAGTTTTATAAGCATAATTAAAATATTTTTGTATGAGTAAATTTCACTGTAAGTAGGAAGGGTTGACACAAAGCTTAGTTTTATTTAAGCCCTACTTACTTAATTCCTCAAATATGAAGACTGAAATGCTATGTAGAATCTGTACGCACTCAAAATACTGATAAATGCAAAACTTAAGAGCATAGGAGCCTGAACTGCAAGGGATGTCCTCAGCAAAATGATACAGCATAGCTCTATAACTGTTTACTGGAGCAGAAAACAGCATTCTTTTAAAACTGCAAGACATATAAATGTAAAATAAAAATATATTCACAACACTTACAAAAAATGAATCAAACTGTAACCTGAAGCTCATAATAAAATTTATTAGATTATTTTGTGAAATAACAACATCAAAGATCAAAACACTGAACTTTCTCTAAGAACTGTATTTCTGGTCATCTTAGAGACATCTTAATTTTTTTTAATAGATCAGGCCAATGGGATTCACTCGAAATTCAGACATAGCAGCATTGAATTGTTTGATTTACATTGAAATTTCAATTGCTTTTTCCGCTAAGGGCCACAAAACTGAGAAAGAGTCATCAAAATGTTCTGCAGATTAGTCCAGGGCATATGGAAAAGCTGACTGATTTGCAATGAAAATATGATATTGGTATGAGAAAAAACTTGATTTTTGGTGCTTACACAGACTTACTGAACTACTTAGTTACACTTCATACCTCAGACTTATCTGTAAAAGGAGTAACACAGCCTCAACAAATGAGAAAGCTGTGAATTCTCTTGGGCAGTGACAGTCTGTATCTGTAACAGATTTAAATAAATAATCCTCATCAGGTTTGTAGTATTTCTATTAGAACATTTTGCTGCACTAAATGAAATGTCTTTCACAAGACAAAATGGCAGCATCTGCAAACAAGCAGCAAAGTCAAACATGGTATACAATCACAACTTATCCTCAAATATTCCCACAGAATAACAGATTCATAAGGACTTGAAATAAAGTGCCACTTAGGAAAAAAAAAATATTTTGCTAGTAAAACATTCCAAGAGAACTTGCTAATGACACTTTTCTCCTTGTCTGTCAGACAAGGAATTCCTCAAATAGAATATTTATTTCCAATCCATCCTTCCTAATCTATTCCCATACAACGGCAAAAACCATTGCGAATCCTCCAAAACAAGAAACGAGACTTTCCATTTTGCATTGTTTTCTTAAACAATTCCTATTATAGCATCTCTGACATCTGTGTTTCCAGCTAATATTGCTACTAAGCAAGTAGGTAACAAAGACTTGCTTCACTCTAAATAATAGAGACAAGGCCAAAAAACTGAACTGAAAGGCACCACAGGAGACAGATGAAGCTCAAGAAAACTGTATTCCAGGAGGGAATGACAATCCTTTCTAAAAGTCATCCACACATAGAACAGAACACAAGAATACAATTAATGTGTCATTAAGTGAGAGTGCATTTTTACGTAGTCAAATACGTTTGTGGATACTTTTTATATATATTTTTTATAAAAGCTGGACAAAAGAATGTATAATGATGCACTAGTCAATGTCAGCAGTTAAACTGCAGACATGACAAAGTAGCTTAACAATTAAAGATGTTTTTTTTTTTCTTATAAAATTATTTGATTCATGTTTGAAATTAACTTGGTGGTACATTGTCAAAGAACACTACCCTCAATAAACTATATCCTAGAACAGAGCTGTAAAGACAATTAATCTGATCAATTAAAACTGTGTTTTAAATTGCATTAACCCATACTCTTCAGGGATTAATTCACAAATTTAATACAATCCCAAATGGGCCAAGCTCTCACACTCCCACAGAGTAGAGGATGATCAATGTCAATCAAACCTTAGTTTGTGGTGGCTAAAAGTACATCTTTGTGCTCTCTCTCCTGTCAGAGCATTGATGAAAGGTGTATGGAGATGAGGACACGTAGGGTATTTTCTGATAGTTTTAGAAACTTGGAAAGCTTTAAGGAAAGTCTAGAATGGACACATTTGCAAAAAGCACAAAGCTCATTTTAAAAAATTAGTTTAGAAATCAAGCTAAGAATCAGAATAAGGGCATTTTCCTTATGGTATGCTTAAGACAAACTTGGTAGTTTTACATTTGGGCAGTATTCAGGTTCCCTGGATCTAGACAAATGGGATTTTATACAATCAGTATGCAAAAGGAGCAAGTATTCACTTCTGAAATCTCAGATATACAAAGAAAATACTTCTTCTGAAAAGGAGAATTATTTCACTTCTGAAATCTTCTCAGATATACAAAAATACATAGAACATAAAAAAGCAGAGTTGCCTATAAGTTTAACTTTTTTATTTTCCACGTACAAAAAGAAATAAAGCTGTCTGATTAAGAACACAACAGCTGAGAACAAGCTCAGGGCTCAGCATGAACCTATATGTCTGTGTGTATATTATATAAATCTTCCTATTCACAGTGCCACTGTTATTCTTAGATCCAGCTGTTTACTCTCATTGCCAGATGGCGCTTTTATGTGCAATTCTGATCAAGTACAATATGTGACACAGTATTGGAAAAAAATAGCTATTTAGGAATAACTACACTGGTGCCTCTGAAAATACAAACAACTCCAAAAAACTAATCTGAAAAACAAGTGTCAGTAGAACATATAAAGCAAATTGTGAGAGGTTTTAATGTTTTCACCTTGCCATTGATGGGCTCTACTATTTCTACACTGACATCAGTTTTCAGTGAATGGACTCCACTAAATGAGGTAAACTTCAAGAGACAGGACAGTAATAACTGGTCATTAGAAAGCAAGCTCTTTGGCAAAAAATTAAATTTCTGTGCCTGAAAAGCACAGCTTATATCTATGGTTGCACATTACATTGTATTGCAACCCAGAAGAGAAAACAGAACCAGAGTAGAAAAGGATATTCACATCATAAACAGTTTCCATGCTACTGCCATTACAAGAAGTAGGAAAGGGGAGCCTGAGTTACCAGTTTAGTGGGAAAGTGAATTCTCTGCTAGTGATTTTACTGACCATGCCTAAAGATGATCATGGCAAGCAAATATTATTCTCTACTCTATTCCTTTCACTAATTCAGTACGATATGCAGAGGTCAGAATGACAAATGGAAATGAAAATAGGCAATTCATCTTTAAGGCTGATGTAAATAAAACTCAAAGAGGTACTTCTGTATCTATTTGTTAAAACACCTTTTACATGCAGAAAAATAAACAGAAGTGGACACAGGAAGGAGGAAGGTTGTGAAAACTACTTATAAAAAAGCATGGAAAATGAAAAAGTATTGACAGACATCAAGCTCTCTATTCTACTGCAGTACATTCAGCAGACTCTAGAGAACCATCTAAAGAGTGCACATCAAGTCAGATTTTCTTTTTAAGAATGAAGGATAATTCCATTATTTCCTTACCTGGAAGAATTAAATGATGAAAATTTTAAAGGAAACTAATTGGAAAGGAACTATCATTACGATATATGATGCTACTCTGTACTAAAGTAGATCACTTTCTTAATAAAACTCTTCTAAGTAACTGCTTATGACTTCATCTTTGAATGTTCTGCTTTTATTCAAACTAAAAATGGAAGACAGACATTAAAGTGAATGAATCTCTAAAAATAATGATGTCATTATTTGGTTATTTGTTACCTAAAGATTAAAATAATTATGTGGGTGATATTTATAGTATCTCTTTGGCAAATATTTCACGTTTAACTGCTATTTCCAGTATTGCAAAATACCATTGTCCAAGAAAACAGCATTTTATGAATGAGACTCTACAAATAAAGGAAGGAAGGAGTCTAGTCCTTACTAATAAGTGAAACATTTCCTCCCAGGATGTGACTGGATTTAATTGACAGGGATGCCAAGACAGTAATTTCTCTGCTAAATAAATTCCCAGTTTAAGGACTGGAATCTTCCACTGGTTGCTACCATACATCACTGAAAGTGTACATATTCACTTTAAAGAAAAATGTTCTATATACATCTTGTGGTACTAGGAGACAACAGTTCAAGCTGGTGGCTTGTAAAAAGTAGAAGCATTGAATAAACAACAGAATAATCTTAATAAGGGGTACTGGAATAATCCCTATAGTTTTCAAAATGAATAACCTTCATTCTTTCCACCAAGAATGATTATTTTTGTGATTTTGTTTAGAACCTTTCTTAACAGGTGAGGTAAGTGCTGCTTTTTACTAAGAAAAGTCAATTCAGATTAAAGCAGATGTATTGGATCACAACTGTGCCCATGTTTTGTAACGGAGTACGATGTGGAGATCCCCAAGTTTGTGCCAGAACCAGAATTAGTACAGACATATTGTATAGCAACACAAAGCTGCTTAATTGCTCTGCTAAGATGTAGGACTAACTGCTATGGAGGATATTATGTTGATGAAGCTGCACTATTTTCTGACCTCAGATCCCTCCAAATAGCATTGCATTGGGCATACCATTTCACGTGGCACTAGTCTGGTAGAGTGTTAGAGTGATGAACTGGGTAGCATAGAAATGCTCTTAGTTTACCCCACTCTCACAGCTGTGACTGCATCCATTTTGCCTCCAGTCACTTTCCCTATACCGTGAATATAGCAGAGGGAGGAATGGGTAGTATCTTTGGTATGAGCCGTATTGACTTTCTCAGTGTCTTCCACTGGAACTAATCATGGCACACATCCTTGCCTGACAAAACTCAGTGGTCTTTCCACTCTTTCCCCTTCCTTCACTATCTAAGAAAGTGGTGGTGTTATTCCCATCTTTCTTGATGCCCCTTATGTATGAAGTCATGTAGGATACCTTTGTGGACATACGTGCCATTGTGTCAGCAAATCTACTGACAGATTAAGAGTCTTGGATGAATAGATCACTAGCGTTTTGTTTTAGACAAATGCTTACACTTGTACTCTTCAGCTTTGGATTGAAGACATGATTTTTGTCATTCTATGCGTAAGATCAAATGACAGCTAAGTGTCCGTGGCACAGGCGGAATACAACAGCTATAGAATGCATTGTCAAGGGAAAGCACACAATGGTATACGTCACTATCTGCCTGGTGTGTGCACCAGATCCTGTTTGTCTCCGCTGCTCCTGGCCAAGCCGTAGTCTCTGTTGTTCCAGTTGTTTTGCTGAGGATATCACAAGCCTTCCTCTAACCCTACCTTAATCATCTCCTGTTTGACCAAATTCTAAAAGGAATTACTTTTACTAATCATGCATTTGGGGATCTTAAATAGACTGATATTTCACTACATTTGATTCTACATTGCTGAAATAGATGTCAGGTCAGTTGCTAACACAGAATAAAGCAGAATTTTTCACTTCAGGGTTATACGTGGGAGTTTCTAACCTGAATTAAACTACTAATGAGTATTTACCAAAAAAAAAAAAAAAAAAAAGACAAAGACATATGCGTGGGAAGAAAGTAGGGTTAAGAAGAAGGAGGAAAAAACAAAGGAAAAGTGTGCAAGTAGAGTATATCAACTTGAGGTTGCTTAATTTAAACTGCAGCCAGGAGTTAAACATTGGCTGAAAACCCAGAGAAACCTATAGTTAAAACACTTTTCTATCCCCATTGACAGAGCAGCCAATAAGCTGGTAGCAGTACATGGATTAGGTGGCCCACAGAAAGCTTAAGCACCCCAGAGAAATCTCCAATGTTGTCAGTTTTGGTGTCCTTGAGGAAAACAATCAAAGGCTTCTAGAATGCAGTGCCTAAAAATCATTATATAATCCATTAGTTTCACAAAAGACAATTGCCCTGACAAATAGCTGTATATTGTTGGTCTGAAATTGAAACATAAGTGGAAACATGTTTTATTCTATTTGACACTTTTTGTTGAGCACCCAGAAGCTTTGCCATTGTGCTTTAAAAAGTTTTTAAAAAGATCTTCAGAAAAGCACCACCTTATGTGCTTCAGTGATTAAAGAAAATTTTGCTAAAATTAATGAGAACACTCACCGCAATGTTAAGAAGGAAAAAGTACTGTCCTCACTTCAAGGGAGCTTAAGATAGAACTTGAGTTCTCCCACCACTTGGCTCCTCTTCACAAAGAAAATCCATACCTTAGTTATTTGTGTTATGCTTGACACATCTAGGCTACAAAGGTATGGCTTGAAACTCACACAATATAGAGCTGACATCCATGTATTCAAGAATGCCTTTTGCTAGTGCTACCACCTACCTAAATATCAGTATATACAGATGTCAACAGTGAAATGTCCGATTTTCTGAGTCACACCAGGATTGTTTTAGAACATAACCAGTGCCATTACAGACAGCTAGGCTGGCTCACATGGAGCGACTCCAGCATGCTATCTTAACCGTCGCAGTAATGGCAAGCCTAAAACTAGTTTGGAGAAAAGGAGCAAATATGTAGTCCTAGAGCTTTAAAATGCTATTGATAGTTCAGCATATCATCCTCCCAAAATAATTGGATTCAACAGAATAATATTCTATTAAGTCCCTTTTTATTGGTTTCTTCTGTGTTAGGCTACCAATTTGCCTGTTACACCACTGACAGTGTCCAGCTCAATATGAAACCAAGGGTGGAGTATGAATGATATCAGAGAGGATATTACTAGTTACACTGGTTTCTATCAAACCATCACATACCTCAAAAGGTCAGGATGAAACTTTCTATTGCCTGTCCAAAACTACAACACTATATGATAAAGTTGGTGTAAATCTAAAAAATACTGAGATGCTTTGCAGATATGTACTGGCTCACCTTATCTTGGGAGAAATCTGTCAAACCCAGGAGCTGGAAATCTGAACAGATATGCAACATGTAATGCTTATACTGTCTAATTCATTCAGAGGTTTTCAGGAGTGTTCCTGTCAGTCTCCTAAGACACTTTTTTCTCCTGCAAACTTTAATTTTTTTGGCAAATATTCTTCCCCTGTATTTCTTATCCTAGTCTTGAATTTGAAAGATGCTACATATGCCCAATGAACGTAAAAACTGTAATTTTGCAACAGTATGTATAATCGCAACACACAAAAGTAGTTTTTTCTCTCTATTCATTCTACAGATCCAATATGACTGTGTTCAATCTAGTTTATATAAGATCTTTTTCCCATTCTTGAGTTATTTTGGTAGACCATGCACTATTAAAATGTTCTTCGCACTCAGGCGATGAGACCAAGCACTGATTTGAAGTAGATGAATGGAGCAATTTAAAGATGTATAATTGCTTCAGGAAAGGAGGGAAAGGAAAATGTACTCAGATACTCACTCTGACGAATCTATGAAGTATATTACAAGAGCACCAATACTAAGAGCGAAGACTAAGACAACCTACAAAAGAAAAGAAGAGGGTCATTATTTAACAGTGTTAAGTGAAATATTTATTCTTTTACACATAAAAAAGACAAGGAAAATAAATCATAAACTAGTAATTTTTTATTTCACCTGTCATTTTCTTTACAAAGCTACTCCTACTTGAATTTCAAACACTATATATTACCATAGAATAATTTCTTGCATTGAAAAAGAGACACAAACAAGTTGAATCCTAGCTGAGGGAATCCCAGTATACAATTAGGTCCTAGATCATAACCTCTGCTAAACTATATTCTTTAATTTCAAATGGCAAGCAATCCTACTGCATGGCATTCAAATCACACTATAGCTTTATCAGATCTATCTTCAGGACTGCAGTAAGTTTCTGCTCATTGGTAGGTAAACCAAAAGTGATGACAGATTAGACTGAATTTCCATTTATATACATGGTTGTAAAATCCACAGGATAAGTGTAAGGCTATGTAAAAATATGTATTTACTCTGCACTCCTGTCCACTGAGACTATAGTTAACTTTCAAACAGGTTAAAACAATAGCTTGATGCAGCATGTCCTGATACAATGAATACCTACCCCGGGGACCTTGTAGTCCCAATGTTTTCCCCCCTTTAAATCTGTTGAAGGTTTTGAACCAAATCATTTTGTTAGGTCTAGCATCCAGCCCTTATTAACAACGTAGAACTTGCTTTTCTGGCTAGTGCAGCAGAAGCTGCATTAATCACATCTCTGTCTCTAATTTCTTTTTTCTGAACATAAAGCCAATACAATTGTCTGTCCTACTGGCTCCCAAAGATTCTCCAACATTGTGGGAAGACTTAGTTTCACAGCCTACCCAAAGTAGGTCTGCATCTACACAGGACAGCATAACTGAAATTTCTGCACTCAAATTTTGTCTTGAAGAATCATGAAGTACACAATGGTTTGTGTACCCTTTGCAACTTAGATTTCTGATATCCTTACTCTAGGTTTCTGTCTCTTGAACAATGCCATCCACTGGGCCATTTGGAATCTGAAAACATGAACCAAATAAGCTATTTTTTGTATTTTAGAATACAATTCTTCTGGAAGAAATCAGAAAAGATTCCTGTCTGCTGCACTGAGGATGGGAAACAAATGGAAAATTACATCTCCTGCAACTGATCTGATCTGCTGGTCTACAGAATCAAAACAAAATGGTCCTTAGTCTTCTGGCAGGCATGTCTCAAGTAGCTGCTTAGAAGTAATGTCCCGTAAAAGAAACCCAGAGAATTGATTGCTCAGGATTGGGTAGACCACGTTACTAACCTTAGTTAGTAACTAAGCTCCTCAAACACAGCTCCTCCAAACAAAGGGACACAGCTCCTCCAGCTCTCCAAACAAAGGGACATACAGCTCCTCAAACTGCCAGTTAAAATACAACTCCTTAGTTGTATTTTAGGCTAAAATTTAAGACACTATCTAAACAGCTGGATGTGTGAAATAAACTAGTGGTGTCATTCCAGTTCTGACTGAGCAGATTTATTAATCTGTATGAATACCCTAACTAATGCATACTACCACCACTATTGCTACTTTTGTTGACAGTCTCAACTGTTTAAGGAACAGATGAGCACTGAAACAAAAATTTCTTCATCCAATATAGGCTTCGACCTTTTTCTGAAGCTGCCGTATTAGGAAGGAGCCTGACAGTCATAGTGCAAGCAATACAAGGGAACACACAATGTGTTAATTCTAAGCAGACTTAGTGAAATAACAATGTGGAAGTTTCTCTACTCTCAACTATCACTCAAGGCTGTAATGGCAGTATCTGAAGCAAGGTATAATTATAATTATATAACCAAACTCTGGAGCTCTGCAGGGCCAAAATCAAACATGCACATATTTTCCAATAAAAGAAAGAAACTCGTTAATTTCTTAATACTATGTAATCACTACAACTTGTTAAAAAAAATTCTATTCAACTGAAAGTTTAAATTAATTTTTCAGTCCTTTTAGATCTTGCTGACCATAAATTTTTGCTTTGTGAAAGTCTGAGAAAGAGTATTTTGCCTGAGTACAAGTACCTGTTGTCTTATCTGATGCATTATCACCCAAATCAGTGAGATCTGTCAGTCAAATTCAAGGACTGAAGCTTGAAACTCTTCAAATAACATTTTTACTACGTAAGTCTAATATAATGTTAACATCTAGAGTTTGAATCTTCTTTCATTAAACTACATTATTGATCAGATGTGTACAGGTGTTGCAAGGTGAAATAAGCTATTAAATCCATATCAACTGGTAAGAGTCTCACCATCTCATAAGAAACTAATGTGGTGAATAGAACTTGTGGATTGTCACCTGGCAATATTCCTCCGAATTATGATTAGCAGCGATCCCAAGGCCCATTTTTCTCTGAGTTAAGTTACTAGGAATCCAATTGATTGTGCACACCCTTGCAGTATTCCAAGCCACACACAAACACAGCTTGGATCTGAATCAAAACTGCTCTGTTGTCTAGCTCTAGAACTGCTTGTTATCAATACATTTCAATACAAGTATTTAAAAGACGTTTGGATGAGGTGCTTAGGGACATGGTATAGTGGTGGTCTTGGTAGTGTTAGGTTTACGGTTGGACTCAATGATCTTAAAGGTCTTTTCCAACCTATACGATTCTGTGATTTCAAGGGAAGTCTTTATTTTTTTTTTTTTAAAAACAGAGTTAACCACGGTGCTGAAGGTTCTGAGAATACAGTGCTTACATTTTTGGTGAAAATTTTCATTTGACTCAAATGAGTTTTAAACACAGGTATTCAATCTTACATGGTTTAAAGTCAAGTATTAATGGTAATGTTTTAGCCTACATTCTGTGGAATCATTTATATACTAATAGCACCATCAAAACCACTATTAAATACAGGTATCTGCTTACAAAGAAAAAAAAAAAAAAAAAACCCAAAACCAAAAAAAACCAACTCAACCAACCAACCACCAAAAAAGCCAATCCAAAAAAACCCCAAAATCGAAACAACAGATTGACCCTATAGCAGGAGTTTTGAGCTGAAGAATGCAGAAATGACCATTTCATGCTGAAAATGAAATTTGAGAAACTAAACTTGTAATCCGTTTGGGACTCTATGCACTCTTCTCATTCTTTAAAGTTTTGCAAAGTACACAAATAAACCTGGAATTTTATTTTCCATTTCACATAGCAAGTCTTAGGTCACAACGTTCAGTCATTGCCTACTAGCCAAAGGAGTCCTCTAGAACAAAACCAGCATAACTGTATACCAGCCTTGCATTTTAGTTATATCCAACCCCTTAATAACCATCACTGTGCTGCTTAAATAATGTTATATAGATTCTGGGTAAGATCTTCCAAGACACTTAAGGAATTTAAATGTTCTGTGACAATTCATATAACTGCCACTAAAATGCAAATATCTAAACTTTGCACGAAGCTTCAGATTCCCATGCTACAACAAACAGTGAGATATGTATGCAAAACTACACCATTCCCCTACTGTAATATATATCTGATTTTAAATCAAGGCTTGTTTTGTCTTCTATTGCCCCAAAACACATCCCTTAACATTACAATTCATAATGTCCCCAAAAATCACAGAAAGGGCACCAGAAGAGAATGGAATCTTAAACACCATTTTTATTCGGCTAGCAGAGAAACACATTTTTCCTTTGCTAACTGACAGAGGTATTGAGCTGAACTTGAATACATCAAGTGTGTGGAAAAAGCAGGGCCTGAACCAATCAGGTTAGAGTTATATTAAAATTAGAAGAAGAAAAATAATACCCTTCCATGCTACATAAACATATTTGACAGAGTCTCAGATGCAAGTTTTTTCCTGTATTCCCATCTAAAAAAGCTGAATGCAACCTAGTTATTCAGACCCAGGGAGACATTTATTGAGTTTAGGTCTAGATTCAGATTAGAGCCTTCGCTAGATTGTCATGGGACATAACACCTATTTTGGAGAACTAACTATGCTTGAAGATAGGTATGAACATAGACAGACTGATACCCCAAACTCACAACAACTAGAATCTAAGGGAGGAAAAAAGCATATGTGAACTATTGCCTTTGTTGTTAACCAGGCCATGGGGAGAAGCTTGCTTGCTCTGTTTATTATTCCAATGCAACTGGCACAACATTGCAATTGCTACACATCTATTATAACTTCTCTCTGTCTGGAAGGAAGGAATCTTTTAATTTACAATAACCTACTGTTTAAGATTGAGAAATGTGAAGTCGTCATATGCTAGCAGCTACACTAACGAAGCACTTAGTATCAAGTTAAAAATAAATACCAATCTGATTAAAGAAGGGGGAAAACATAGAGTAGTTGCTGCATATCCTTAAATCTTTCCTAAAAAAAAATATCCAGCCACAGAGTTCAACAAAAGTGTACAATGACTTTTTGAGGCAGGAGTCAGAGAAATTGCAGATAAAATCCACTCAAAGAAAACTGTAAAAATGTTTTGCTCTCCACTGCTAGCAAGATGTTCCAGAAGAGCTTTGACTGCTCTGTTGCAGTCAAACTTTATGCAACCACATTAAGCACAGAAAAGGGGGGAAAAAAAAAAAGAAACCTGGAAATTTTAATCAGGGTGTAGCAACATAATAAAACTGCAGGGAAAGTATAGGCATTGAGAAAATACTGTCAGAATTAATCCATGATAACTGTAAAGGGGATCAGCACACCTTCCAGGACCAGGCCTATGTAACGAAAGGATGATAGTGATAATCCAACGGGTGGCACTGTTTCCCCTACAACTGCATGGAACTAACGTCCTGTCGTTATTGAAGAAACATGGGAAAATGGAAAGGCTGTTCACAGTAGAGAGGAGGGCTACAGTTAATACATCCACAACGAGTAATGTAAAGACACTGGAGCAGGAACTTCAATCTGTCATTACCCTGTAACGTCTGAACGTTCTGTGCAACACGAACCAGAACTCACTGAAGTTTCAAAGGCAAATTCTTGCTTACGCAATATTGAACTATCCAAACATCATTAATACAAAATAGCATAGAACTCAAGAGGTGAAGCAGGAAATAAAAAAGGAATAGTTGTCTATTGTTATATTCCTCTCAACATTAAGTATTAAAACAAGAAGTACACAGTGAAAAGAAAAAACTTTCAGGAATCCTGTAACCCCTAACACTTCACGGCACCAGAATCCTTATTTAGTTATCTGATGACAATCTGTTGTGTATTGTTCTTCAGAAACGTCTGCCTGAAACTCTTATTATTCTAAGGTTAAATTTTTCAACCCTAAGCCTACTGTACTGTTCAGAATGCATTAAGTTGCTATTAATATTTTTAGAATTTCACTTAATTTTAATTTCTACATCCATACAGCAAATGCTGTCAATGAGCTACTGAGCTTCTTCATATGATGCTTTAAAATAAAGCTCTATTAGCTTTTATATTTCAAATTACTGAAGGAGAATACAAATTATTTCTCATGACCATAAAGCTACATCCTATCCTCAAGGATCCACGAATTTTGGAACACTAAAGTTTGCATTAGTAAGATGTCAATACCCTGAGGTTTTGACCTAATTTGAACAAAAAATTACATACTTTAAAGATAAAAAATAAACTTCCTTTAACCATAAAAATGGAAATCAATTGTATTTCTTTTATAGACAACAGAATTTACTTGTCTGGGATTTGTTAGGAATGAAAACCTGCATTTCTAAGGACACACCAGCTGCAAGTTGTATTTCAGAAGTAGGAATTACTTAATCCGTGCTTGGCAATCCCAGCATTAATTTGCAGACTCTAGGATATGCACCAGCATCTGTGCAATTATTGCAGTTTAACAAAAGTAAGACTTGAGCAAGTCTAGACCACAGAAGAGCCAAAATGGCTTACTTAAATTGATGTCTCATTAACTGATACCCTATATGCAAAGCCATAAGTGGTAAGAAATTATGCACTGCAGCTGATATAAACAGCTGAGCAATTAATATCTCTTAGGTTACTATAAATACAAATGAAGTAAGTGCTATTTACTATAATGCAATATAGATTCTTGCTCTAAAAATCAGTGTTCTCCACCCATTTTTTTGGCAGCACTTACTTCATTAAGATGTTTTTATTAATATTACCTTTGGACATATCACAATGAACTAAAGCAGCTGCCTGATGTTAAATTATACAATTCATGTTAGTTCATCCAACAAAATGGTCTTCAAAACTTTGTGATTTGTCAAGACAAATGAAATGTTATATATATTTTTATAGCAATCAATCGTAAATTTCTGTTTAGAGACTTTTTTCCCCACTATACCCTGATACCCAGGAGTAAAGCAGGAGTGAGGATCTCTAAAATCCATCAGCAGGGCCTCGTACCATGCTCTGGATGGAGCTGTACACTGACTTTTCTCTGGGCTTAAACACATTGCCCTGTCTCCAGTCTTTCTGCCTCTGCTTCTTTACCTGGTCCCTCCCAGGCAAATGTATAAATAACTAAAATGACAAAGGCAAAAGTAGAAAATATCCACAATCTACTCTATGAGGTCATAAATTCCCGGGGGCTCTTAGAAGGTCATTCTACCTCATTCAGGTTTGCAAGATCATATTTCTTATTGATGAAATGCTCTCTTAATATCTTCCAGAAAAACTGCATACAATGCCAGCTTCTTTTTAAAAAAAAACTATCTAACCATGCGCCAGTAGTCATGAGCCACCTTACAAGAGCAAACTAGGAAGCAAGAACAAGAGCAAGAGCAAGCAAATGAGGGCTGAAGTGGGTGAATAGGAGGAGAAAGATAAAGTGATAAAATAATGAAAAGATAAAATAAGATTCCATCTTGTTCCTACCAGCAATAAATAATAAATGAAAAGTTCAAACAAGGATTCTAAGAACTGGGAAATTTCCTGTCATTGACCTTTTATTCACAAATATAGGGAACCAGATTTTGCAGTTAATATACTCCCTGTATAAGAGCCATATTTGATGGAACATAATACTATGAAGAAGAAGCAGTGATATATGCATTGGTTCTCATGCGAGTACAGGCAAAGTGCAAATTCTGCACTCAGCACCTGCTGTTGAGGACAGGATACATGCTAACAGCTATGAATCTTAAGGGATGTGTCTGCTGGGTAGTGTGCTAGCTAGTAAATCTGTCTCGGTGACTTATTGATCCTGCCATTTTGCATGCAGAAGAGGCAGGTGGTGCAGGGGAAAAAAAAAACCTCACCACCAAAATAAACCCACAACACATTTCTACTATTTCTTCCACACTTGGAATGTCAGCTAGGATTTAGCATCCAAATCTAGAAGGAACTAAGCACCTCCAAGCTAGACAGTGAGCAACCCCATCTTTCAGGGAAGTCAGAAGAGGTTCAAGAGCACACAACTCTGAAGAGCCTTTACTAACTCTTAGTTTTGAGCCTGAAGCAATTAAAGTACTAAATCCAAACTTTGCAACTTTGATAGCCACGTTAAAAACTTCCCAGAAATACAGACTTGAAAATGTTTGCATGCAAGTTATTTCCTTTGAATTACATTTTCTGCTTTTTGATTTTGTTTACCTTTATTACACAACAAGGAGTTAACTAAAAAGTTAATTAGCTATTAAATTCTACAGTAACTAAATTAGTCACCAACATGCATTAAAGACAGTACTGAAAACTTTGGCAGCTTTACGAGATTCCTCGCTATATAAATTTTCCCCTTTGGCAAAGCTCATACAGACTTACCATTTATCAAGAAAAGTCAAAGTTTATTCAAAAGAGGAGGTGAAGGGGAGTGAGAAATGAGTATTTGATAAACCAATAGGCAGTAAGGTCTTGGCGAACATCTCTAGGAAAATTCATAGCAAGGATTTAATTTTAAAAATAAAAGGCAGCAGTAAAGTAGGTCAGCATGAGCTCTGGATGATGATCATGAGCATTCAGAAGACTTGGTTATTATCCCTAGTTCTGCCACTCATGTGGTGTGTGACCTAAAGCATATTACTTGACCTCTCCAGGCTTCCGATTCTCCCTCTTGCTTTCATTTGGCAAGGATACTGCATGTCAACTCATTAGGGCAACAGCTGTTACATTACAGGTGTTTGCAATGGATCTAGCACAGCCGAGACCTCTACTGCTGCCACAGTAATAATAAAAAGCCCGAGTAGAACACTATGTAACAGTGTCAGCACTATCTATGAGAGCAAAGGGACTTGATTTATTAAAGGGTTTTATTTAAATAGAAAGGTGTCAATATCTCTTTCTAAGAGAAACTTCTTGTTTATCTTACTGGAATTACATTTTTGGTCCCATTAAGCCACTGCCCAGTATAGTAAGGTTTTAATTTACTACTGAAACTAAAATTATGTATTTATTGTAAATATATCTTAAAAAACACAGTTCATATTTAATGCATCTCTTTTTACAAACTTGCATAATAGTGATAAGAAATATAGACACAAAATTGTTGGGAGAGAGAACAGATATAGCAGATACAGAAGAGTTACCAAAAAAAACAAAAATTCACCACATGTTCAGTTCCCACATATTGAACTTACACATCAGAACAGTAATTTGAGTATTATCTGAAAGGTACAGGTAAGATGCATGATAAAGGCCTGAATCACTGTGAGCTTCCCTAACTACTCATAACTGTAGTAAGGAATTAAGGTAACAAGTCACTGGGAGTAGGATACGTGACATCTCTGAATAAAACCACACAAAACGGAATTAGCAAATTCAGCCTGTCTGCCATCAGCTGCATTTTACGCTCTCTCCAATAAAAGATTCAACTTTCATACATACACTTTAAGGGACTACTTCACATTTGAGCAGACTGCTTGAAATTAAGCGGAGTCTTTCTTATTAAAGGGATGCTGTGGGATCAAAGTTTAGGAATCCTTAGAGTAGACACCAGACTCAGGAATATGGAAAATCAAAGCAGGAAATAAACCAAAGAAAACAAGTATCTTAACGCACTTTTGTTTTCCACACGCATTCCCAATCTCATTTGAGGAAGAATTTAAAAAAAAGCTATGTCCTGCTCTGTATATGTTTCTAAGCATGTACAGAAGCCTTTGACACTGTCCCCCACAACGTCCTTCTCTCTAAATTGGAGAGATACAGATTTGATGGGTGGACTGTTCAGTGGATAAGGAATTGGTCGTATGGTCGCATCCAGAGGGTAGCGGTCAACGGCTCAATGCCCAGATGGAGATCAGTGATGACTGGTGTCCCTCAGGGGTCCGTACTGCGACCACTGCTGTTCAATATTTTCAATGACATTGACAGCAAGATCGAGTGCACCCTCAGCAAGTTTGCAGATGACACCAAGCTGAGTGGTGCGGGTGACACGCCAGAAGGACAGGATGCCATCCACAGGGACCTGGACAAGCTGGAGAAGTGGGCCTGTGTGAACCTCATGAGGTTCAACAAGATCAAGTGCAGGGTCCTACACCTGGGTCGGGGCAATCCTCGGTTTCAATACAGGCTGGGGGATGATGTGATCGAGAGCAGCCCTACGGAAAAGGACTTGGGGGTACTGACGGACGAAAAGCTGCACATGAGCCAACAACATGCGCTCGCAGCCCAGGAGGCCAACCGTATCCTGGGCTGCATCAAAAGAAGCATGGCCAGCAGGTTGAGGGAGGGGATTCTGCCCCTCTGCTCTGCTCTGGTGACACCTCACCTGGAGTACTGCGTACAGCTCTGGAGCCCTCAGCACAGGAAGACATGGACTTGTTGGAGCGCATCCAGAGGAGGGCCACAAAAATGATCAGAGGGATAGAACACCTCTCCTATGAAGAAAGGCTGAGAGAGTTGGGGTTGTTCAGCCTGGAGAAGAGAAGGCTGCAGGGAGACCTTATTGCAGCCTTTCAGTACTTAAAGGGGGCTTATAAGAAAGATGGGGACAAACTTTTTAGTGAGGCCTGTTGCGATAGGACAAGGGGTAATGGTTTTAAACCAAAAGAGGGTAGATTCAGACTAGATTATAAGGAAGAAATTTTTTTACAATGAGGGTGGTGAAACACCGGCACAGGTTGCCCAGAGAGGTGTTAGATGCCCCATCCCTGGAAACATTGAAGGTCAGGTTGGATGGGGCTCTGAGCAACCTGATCTAGTTGAAGATGTCCCTGCTCATTGCAGGAGGGTTGGACTAGATGACCTGTAAAGGTCCCTTACAATCCAAAGCATTCTATGATTCTAAGATGTGTTAATATTTCAGCTTTATTTTTCTTTATCAAAGTGATTTTTTTTCCCCTCAACTTTCCACTGACATATTGACAATAAAATTAAAATTTCTGTTCAATCCATAAATTTGAAAAGACTGAGATTTTCCAATTAGTGAAAAAATACAAGACAAAAAGCCCCATCTGTTAATGGTGCTCTGTAGCTTGAAGTTAATTAGGTTTGCTGGGAGAGTGCCTGGCAATATGACCAATTAAAGTGCATGCAACTTTTCCAATTCAGTATTTAATTTCGTTAGTCAAAAAACCAGCAGTACTTTCTATCACAATGTGCCGTTTTCTAGAGCTAAATGCATAGCGTTATATGTATGTAAATATGTGTGTGTGTACATTTTTTTTTTTCCTCCAACCTAAAAGGTCCTCCCTCCTGATCACCTAGCAGTCATCCAAACCACCTCCCATTAAGGTCAACAAAAATAAAATTCACTTTTTGTATATTGGTAAAAGCGTACCTCACACTGATTTCCAGTGGATGCATGACTGGCTCTACAGTCCCACTGAGCAAAAGAGTTATGTTGGTAACAGTTAACCTACAAACTATTCTTCCAGTTGTCAGTGTTCTCATTTTCAAGTTCCTCATAGTCTGACTGTAGATAAGGGCCATCAGTGAGCCTATTGGAATGTCATTTTAGAGAAATGAGTGACTGACCTGTCAAACAATCAAATCGCGCTAACTGAAAGGCAAACAAGCTCAACTGCAAAACTGCTCAAAGGCAAAAGAATGCAGCTCTAGAGCATGGTCCCCCTACCATATACAACACAGCAGGAGAGTAGCACTCATAATGACGGTTGATTATTCACAGTCCCATCCCCAGTGCTAGGCCTGCGGAAAGCCTCTGCTTATTGTGTCACACCCTGAAATGCAGTATATGGTAATTAATTTTTTTGTTTGTTTCTATGTGCCTATGTTTCAGTTGTGACAGAAGGCTTTTTATCTCCAGATGAAGAATTGGAACTAAACAACTTCAGATGGAACTCTTTATTCTAAGAATACCTCATCCCACCTCTGGATAAAGAAAGTGATCGAGGCAAGTGAGATGAAGAAGCAATCAAAGGCTCTTGCACTTTCTGGTGTAGTGCCTATATAAAAAAAATCTCCACCTGTGCATGGAACATCTTAAAAAGCACAAAAGTGCACTAACTTATGGAAAGAATAAAAGAGAAAAGATATTGCCCCAAAATCATAACCACAATCTGTACAACTGATTTAGAAAATAATCTAACTATCAACATCAATCTAATCAATCTAATAACTAATCAACATCAGGGAAATTAATCACCTGAAACAAAGAGGAAATCTAATAAGGTCTATACCAGTAAAAAGTAATCATTTGCCAACAGTTAACCCTCCCTTGTATCTGGAATACCACATTACAGAACTGAAAATTAATAAACTGTGAAAAAAAAAATACACTGGCAAATGCTGTCTTTTTAAATTAAGCAATTTTCTATTTCTTAATTGGTATTTGTTTAAAAGAAAAAAAAATAAAAACAAACCACAACCCAAGCATACAAATTTCACTGCTCCTCTTCTCTTTACTTCAATATACTGTACTCCTCACTAGTTCCCATCAGCAATTTGCTAACAGAACAACAACATAAGAGAACAACCAAGAAACTACCAAGGAAAAAACAAGATGGAAACCAAAGAATGGTGGTAAAAATGCCAGAAAATAATAATATCATAGGGTAAAGAAAATGCCATGTCTTTTAAATGTTGAAATCAGAAATATATTTCTGGAGATACAGTTTTGGGGTAAAAAACCACTAGCAAGTGTTCTCAGGAATGAATAAAGTTGCAAATGTGGACCTGCTGAGAATTTAGGGCTGATCCTGCAATCCATAGGGTGTTGTTAAAATGTTATACATGTTAACATGGCTGCTAAAGGAACTTCAAGCTTTTATGCCATGTCATAAGAAATTACTAAAAGGAACTACATTTCTTTGTGAATGGATCACTTCAAAGGATTACATTTAATGAAATTATTTACCTTACACATTCAAAATTAAGGCTAGATTGTACAGCAGACAAAAAGAATCCTCACATTCCTCAGTCATTTGGACATTAGAGTCTGACAGGCAACCTACACGATAGACAGTCATGTCAATAAATGTCAAAAGAGGAATTAGAGAAGGACTAATCACAAGAGGTTTCTTCCTCTTGCTAAGGTTTTATGATTGAATGGGTTGAGTAAGCTCATTTACTCAGATTTGCTGTTACTATTCCTAAATTTTCAAATAGCAGAACTCCACAAACACAGAAACAATTACCTCCCTTTTCAATTGTTTAGGTTCTTAGTCACAAGAACTCACACATACAGCAAAGGGGGATGCAGCTGTGGAAGTGTTCTCTGAAAAAATGGAAAGCTCTTGGCTTCAGTAAAGCCTGGTGAAAATTCATTCAAGAAAAAGACTGAAGAAGAAATGGTCAAATCATTCAGCATACAAAAAAGCATTTGAATGCTTGTCAAGGAATGTACTTTAGAACAGTATGAAAACAAGGCACAGTCTTCAGAAGGGAAAAGAATCACTGCTAAATACATCTGATTAACTGCAAAAACAGTTTTCTGCTGCAGTAGTCAACATTACAGCTCTCATCTTCCATTTAACATTAGGTAATGTGGTGGGTTTTTTCTTAAATCTTTTGTTATATAAAGATAATTTCCAGAATTGTAATATTGCCACTTCCATTTCCAGAACAAACATAGAGTAGAACAATTGCTGATACCTGCAAATGAATGAAGCCTTGTATTCATTGGTCAAGTTCTACTGTAAGTCTAGGAAAATCCATAGCTGTTTCATAGACTTCTAAAGAGAGGTAGCCATCAACAACATGACTTTTTAATAGGGACCACTATACCTTCAGAGATTTGCATGAGGATTTACAGGAGCTCACTGTACCTCAAGTCACATTGTCTACTCAGTGATTAGGCATAGCTTACTGTCAACTACATCAGAAGCTTTCTTGTGGCAATTAAATGAAATATCAAACACTGGACATCAATGAACAAAATTAATGTGAGGAAACCATGCTAAATAGGAAGCGTAAAAACTATTGTTGATGGAGTTAAACAACATAGTATTTTTGAAAGTCACCTTTGCAAGCACATTCTTCCTCCTTTTTCTCGGCATTGTTTGTCCTTCAGTCATTTTGCCAAAATTGATAACTTTGACTGACAGCCACAGAAAAATATCTCTCATACCAATCTGCTTTGAAGACTGAAAAATTGACTTTTTTGATCATTAGGAATAAATCTAAACCTACTTAAATCACCCAGCTTTATATGAGAATTTGTGAATACAAAAAGCTGCCTTTAATTAGTGTACAAAAGAAAACTATAGAGAGAGCAAGCCTTAGCAGTGACTGTAAATTGTAGCACTGTCTAAATTTTAGTCATTGTACAGACTTAAGATGTCTGATAATTCTACACAAGAGCATAGACCTCAACTTATCTGAAAACAGAAAATAAAACTAGCAAATAGTTTTCCAGGGGCTACTTCAAAATATAATTCTAATCAGAACTCTCAATTTCCCATAGCAACATGAGCTCTTTTGTTTTTAGACTAATTTGAACTGAAAAGCCTGCCAATTAATTCTTTGACACAGTCATTAATCATGAGATATGAGATCGCTATGCAATTAGATAATAAAATTTAGCAATTTCACTGGAGCAGCTAAACCTAAAGTAGATAAATGTTCAGGGTTATGGTGATCTTGGTTTATGGGGAAGCATTCACGCACAGGGAGAAAGCCATTTTCTATGGGCTTTGGAAGTAAACTGAACAAATGTTCGTATAGTGGTTTCTGCTCCTTTAAAAAAAATGAGCATAAATTTTCCTTTTATCTTACGTAAAATCTGCACAGGTATAGTTATATGCTACTACAGGTGAAATCTTGATTCACAATTTGGTGCAAGGCTGCACTGCTACATGGAGGTTTCTTCACACACTTTGGTATTTTCAGAGAAAGGCACGGAAGCCTTTGATACCATCAGTTACAGGCACTGGTGATGTCCATACTGTAATCATCAAGGAAATGCTGATGGTACGTTCTGAGTATTGTTAACCTGGAATTATGATTCAACATCATGTACCAAATGATGGGAAATTCACATGAGGTATGAAATGGAATCAATGATTTGCAACTGTCACTAAAGACCAATGCAGAAAACAAATGACGTAGCAAGCAGTGATGTGGACAATGACGTAAGCAAGCAAAGGTAAAAAGTTATTTTTACACAACAAACCTTACTTGTGGTGAATACTTTTTCTATTTTTTGAGGGGTAGGATGGAAAGAGCAATTTCTCTGTAAGGATGCAAAGAGTGATTTATTCAGCAAACTTGTTTCCTGCAGATGAGTGTTCCTGTGTTGCTATGCGGCTATAATTCTAAAACTGAAAGCTTTTTTATGAGCGTTTTTAATGTGGTTTAAAGATAAAATCATATAATCATATGATTAAAGGCTTGCAGAACCAACTTCCAGTGTAACTCTCTCTAATAGTCTTGTTTACTACCCTTGCTTTTAAAAAACATACAGCAGTGACCACTAAATCTGGCCTTGAAACCAACTGTTACCTCAGCCGACCTTTTCTCTTGCTTGTGACAACACTGTGTCAGGTCCTTTAACTTTCATCCTCTGCTGTCATGGTTTTTGTTGTTCTTTTTACCTAACATGAAGAGTTTAATTCAAAGATAACTTTTCAAAGTCATCCCTTCCTCTGGGTCCATAGTCTTTGCATCTTTACCTAGCTTTGCTAGCCTGCGGTATCTCCCATCAGCATCCTTATCCTTCTTACAGACGCCCTCTTGAGGGTGGAGACCTAGAAAATTGCCTGTCTTCCTGCATGCTTTATATGGTCCCTTATGAAAGTCTAAGACTGTAAGACTACTGAGTTTCATTCTGGAGTGGTCTTATTCACAGATATAAAAAACACAGGGTGGAGAATAAGGAACATACAACTTCAGCTTATGTTCTGTCTCATAACTGTCAGTTGGTACATAATTTTTCCCCTTTCTGCATGCTTGCTTCAGCCTGGCTATATTCTCTTTCTGAGGAGCTACGAGACCATTTATTCTGAAAACCAGGAAAACCCAAAACTGGACAAACCACCAGGTAATCACATACCTATCCTGGCCAAAGAGATTTATTAGAGGTATTTCTGCAATTCTGTGTCTTTATGTTAGTATGCAGTTTTAGTTCACATTTTAAAATACTATGGAATGGGCAGAAGTTGAAAGTACATATTGGGTTTTAAGGATTTTTTTTAAGTGTTGCAAGAAAAAAAATTATATCTTGCATGAACTACACAAAATCTAGCAGCAAACTTTGTGAAAGACAAAGGGTTTTTCTCTGAATGAGTAGTGCAGGATCTGCCTGAGATTCTGGCCAGGTAAATTATGCCACTGAAGTATAAACCCTCTTCCTTTTCTTTTATTTTTTCATGTGCTTTCCTTCCCTCCCTCCTGAAACTCTACTTACTATTGATCTCCTATACAGATTCAGTCCTATGTTGCTTTATTCAAAAAATGTTTTATTTTAAAATAGGTCACCTTTCTAGAGTCTATTCTAGAGCAGAAAATTTGAAAGCCAGGTATGGGGAAATTACCTTTTTAAGACATGCTTTTTAGATGTAACAACCGTTTAAGTCTTTAGCCTGGGATGAGAAGTTTCCCTCTCCCAGCTGTAGGCCCAGCTCCTTTCCTGCGTTGCGCTGCATCACCAGACCCACTTCCCTGCTGCTCAGCCTCCCCCTAAAGACGCTGCTGTTCTTCTCTTTAAGTGTGAGCAAAGGAAAGTGCGGCAGGTGGAAGAGAAGGAGCACCAGCAGTGGGTGGGCTATTTGTACTTGTATCAAACCAAAATCCCATCGACCCCTGGGCTCTGCCAGTGACCTCCCCCCTCCACTGAACCAGCTCGCTGTACATACACCCCCCTGCACAAAATCAAAAAGCGGAAAAAAACAAGAAGAGAATCAAATGTAGTCCAATGACACTTAAAAATGCTTACACTAAATCTGCAGATGAGAAATATTTATACTCTGGTAATGACACTGCACAAGAACAAACATATCAAGTCCTAATACTAACAAATAATTTGTTTTCTCAACAGCTTGGCTGACACGCTTCCTCTCTGACTCCCAGACAGAGCTGGAAGAGTGAGCTTTCAGCATTCATAATTTCAAACATTAAATTAAAATTCCTTTTGCTGATTGCCTAAAACCTCAGAATCCCTCTCTGATCAAAACAATCTTACGACAAAGACCTATGTAAAAGCGTGCCAAGGCAACTGAACACTGCTGACTCAGAAAGGATGTCCACCTACTGATTCATTAACATGAATGCCAGCAGCACGGATGTATTCCTTGGAGGTCTCTTGTTTAAGCAGTTTCGCAATTCATAGTTTGGTTTCTTATCATGGTTCCAGGTATAATAAACACCAGGAAGACCCAACACACATCCACATCTGCTTACATCCCTGACTTTAAAGCTGCAGCTTTTTCTTAACTACAAGAGCCATAGTAGGATGTCACTAATAACAAGAACATGCTGCAGGGCTATTCCACGATGTAAAACATGGCCGGGCCAGGCTTCTGTGAATGAGCAAAGCCTCTGTTAGAATGGGTGACGCACACAGTTTGCACTGACAAGGCAACCCTGAGACAGGTGCTCTACCACTGACAGTGGAGTTACAAGCTGCACATTAACAGAGCAAGCTGTCTTATTTTTGTTCCAGGTCCTTGGTGGATTAGAAGCAAGTGACCACTGTACTGAATATATAGAGTACTTGTTCGGATTGTGTTAACGCTGACCATTTTACATATTTTCCCAGAACAAAGCCCCTTACATGATTCAACAGAACTTAAGTACAGCCCCTTTATTTGCAAGTAACAGTAGTCAGTAATTCACCTTCTAACTCAAATCTGCCAACCAAATCTCAAAAAAGGCAAGTCTGTGCAGCAAACGTTTTTGGATTATAGCTGCACAGGCATGTTTGAACTATATGGAGTTAATTAATTCAATGAAAAAATAAAATATTCATCTAAACTAGTTGAATAATAGCTTACTGATAATTTTAATTTGTGAAATATTTTTACGGAAGAAGTAGAATAACAATTAAATAGATGCATAAAGACAACCTAAGCAAACCCTTTCTTCCTTTCCCCATCCAAAAAGAATGAAGGCTGAAAAAACCCAAGTCCTCCAATGCCCTTCAAAAATGTAACATTTTATAAAAATCTTACACTTTTAAAGCAAAGATTTTCTTACATAGAAATGTAACAGATATCAGATCAAAACTTCCTCACAACTGCCCCAGAATTCTAAATTTATCTCTAATCCTTCATTTAAGAGTGTAACAGTTTTAACTTCTCATTAAAAGTTTTTTGATTCCCTGCAAACAATAGGAGTCAGTACACTCATTTACGCTCAGTTCATGTTTTGAAAGGTTTCTTCAAGACCATAGAGGCTAGAAGCTTACTGTGTTAAAATTAGAGTTTAGGGAAAGCATTCTGATACCCAGAAAAGAAAAAAAAAAAAAAAAACCACAAACAAAAAAAAAACCAAACAAAAAAACCCAAACCAAACAAACAAAACGCACACCCCCCCAAATTGACCATGCCCGTTTTAAAAAGGAGCTTTTTTCCTCTGTGATTTTATGAAAAAAAGCCTGCATTTTTTTGTTTCTGCAATCCAAGAGGTACTGAGTGATCAAAGCTCAAATACCATTTTAAATCATAAAATTCTCCGTCCGTTAGCTTGAGAAAACAACTTTGTTTTATATTAAGGCCCCAGACTCCTGAAGGAGCTCTTCTAGCGCTTGTAAAAGCAGCTGAGTGTGCCTAAGTTACTATTGAGAGAGCCATAAATTGTTCATAAACAGAGATATCTTGGAGCTACTACATTTAAATGCCTTTTCAAAAAAGGATTAAATGCAGATTAGAAGCATTTGAGCTAAGTTCTTACCAAGAGGTTTGATGAACTTGCAGAAATATTGCCCTCCTCCATAAAATCCTAGGAATACTACAGCTGACCAATAGCATCATAATCATGTTCTGTGAAACAAACATTATTATTAAAGAAACCCAAATAAATCAAACTCATCTCTTCTGCGTTATTTGCAGTCCACTCTTAACGGTCCACTCATGAGTGTTGCCAAATTGTATCAGTTTGGTCTGTCATTTCAGTTTATGTCCCTGTTTTCACAGACATGATAACATGAACATCTCAGATTTCATTAAAAAAACAAACAAAACCAAAATCACCCACAAAACAAACAAACAAAACCACCACCACCACAGTTTTTTCAGCCCATCTAGTTATAAATTAGAAAGTAATAGAATTTGACCACAGTAAATAATTTTAATGGTTGAAATACACGAGTTTAACATGGAGAAACCTCACTGTTTTTAAAACGTATTATTTTGAAGATTATTTGAATATAGACTTAGGCCTGGTAAAGGCTTTGGAATCTGTGTTATTGACAATCTTGTTTATTGGATATTACAAAGGTGGTGATCTTGAACATCATCACCTACTTTTATAGGACTGTTTACTTCTCATAGTGCAGTCTGTGCAATAATTTTAAAACAAAAAAGAAATTTTAAAACTATAAAACCCTCTGGAAAAGTTACCAGATTCAAAATTTACCACCAGGTGTACTGTGTGCTAAATTTATAGCAACAGCTTAAGTCCTTCCACCACAGTCAATTATTGGCAAATGGCTGTAGTTTTTTGCAACACTCAAATAAAGAATAACAATATATACTATAATAGTAAGGTACAGTGAAATTTAGAATATCTAAAACCTAACAATAATGTCAAACTCTTCAGGAGAAAAACAATTGTCACTATATATTGCTGCATATGATCCATATCTTGCTAAAGAGGTAGATGACCTCAAAAATGGAGAACAATGAGCACAAAGATATGTCAGGTTGCAATGATAAATTTGTACTTTTCTTCTCATAAATATCAAGAAATGAAGAATGCTTTAATACATATGATTATATGTGATGACTGAATCAACTTGTCCTCCTGGAAATTTTCAGACAAAACAGGTTTGTTTACATTTAAGAGCATTCTATTTAAAAAAAAAAAAAATCAACTAATCAAACAACACTTCAATGGAAGCATACATATAGGGATAAGAATTTCATCAGAGACGGGAAGTCCATCCATTTCAGAACAGCCAATGGTCAGTGGGAAGGGTATTTACCTAAGATGCATGAGTTTTGGGGTTTTGTTGTTGTTGTTGTTGTTTTTTTTAAATTAGATTAGGGCGTTAAATCTCAGTCTTTGAACATGAGAACCTCCAATGCATTTCTCTCAATTCCTCTCATCTGAGATGTTCTATTTTGTATAAATTATTAAATATCCTTTGGAAGACGAACATGCCACATCTCCCACAAGCAAGTTAAGTGCTATAATTAGTCTGCTCCTGAGAGGAGTTCTTACAGTCTACTTTCTCTCCTCTCTCTCAGTCTCTCCTTCATTTAATTTTGAATGATTATTTTCAAGTAATATGGTTTATCCCACAGCATACTGAAAATTTTGCAGAACTGGACAACTCTTTACTACTGAGATTCTAGCTTCTTACCTTTTAGGTTTTGGGGTTGGTTTTTTTTTTTTGCCTACGACTATACAGACAACATTTAGATTAGGACAACTTTTACTTTACTACTGTTTAGAGTTACTATGAAACTGACCTGTGGAAAGATATATCCCTAAGGACAGTGCAAAGGTACCTCATTACAATTAGTGTCTCTAATATTAGATAGGGGAAGTTGCATAATTCAGGTGTAAACATAAGTAGGGACTCCTGTGAATTGTATATGTTGCAGTCTTGTGCAAGATATGAGATTTACCAAGACATTTATATTTTTGGCCAAAAATGTCTGAACATATTTGAGTATACCTCCTTCAAGGACCCAAGCTGCATTACAGGACAATTTTGTGTCAGGGAAGCTAACACTGAGCCTTAAGTGTCCTGACTTCCAGGCCAAATCCTACATTTCAAAACATCTCTGTCCACATCCATGAAAGGAAAGATTATATTTTGCTTCGCTGACAAATCTCTGAACTAAGATTACTAGTTTGTTTAAATTCAATTTTCAAATATATGTGAATGTGTCCATAATTTGATCTTTTGTAAATGTAGATCTTTATGCAACCACTTGTTTTGATGAAGTTGGATAATAACTAGCAAAGAGTAACTTGTGGGCACTATGTAAAAAGTGACAGGAAGAAACAGTTATTTTCTGGTTTTTATAGTTGCCAGTTCTGCTCATTTATCTGTTTTTGGCAATGAACCATATTAATTTTTGTCAAAGAAAATATAAGCACTGACGTTGTGCTGAGGCTAGCAAATTATGTAGGACTTCATTTCATCAAAGCAAATTGCAACAAAACTACCGAAAAACCAACAGTGATTCATTACACATCAAAAGACAGGCAGGTTAAACCCGGCTCCATTTACTATGCAACAAATTGAAGAGTCTAATGCCTTCAGCATGAAGCTTTGATAAGTAGTCCATTTTAATCAGATTTGTGCAAACTGTATTACTTGTCTGGTTACAGGGTTTGAATTTTAGTGTTTTCTTTACACGGTCAAGTTTATTTTATGATGTATCTCTTCCATTGAAAAAGATTTATGAAGTAAATCCAACCGCTCCAGACAAAATTCTCAGAGTTTATCATTTAAAAAGTGACATTAAATTTTATAATTCATAGAATAGACTAGTACCTTCACCACTAAATAACCTTCTTTTCTGACACTCCAAAAGAGTTTCTACAAGGAAGAAGAAGGGAAAAAAAAAAAAAAAAACAACAAAAAAAAAAACAGAAGAAAAAAAAGCAGTTTAACACCACTGAAAATCAAAAGTAAAGGGAAAAAAGGTGCCAATAGGAAAAGGGGTAATGGTTTTAAACTGAAAGAGGGTAAATTTAGATTAGATACAGGGAAGAAATTCTTTACTATGAGAGTGGTGAGACACTGGAACAGGTTGCCCAAAGAAGTTGTGGATGCCCCATCCCTGGAAATGTTCAAGGTCAGGCTGGATGGGGCTCTGAGCAACCTTGTCTAATGAAAGACGCCCCTGCCCACGGCGGGGGGGGGGGGGGGGGGGGGGGGGGGGGAACTAGATGATCTTTAAAGATTCCTTCCAACCCAAACCATTCTGTGATTCTATGATTCTAAATGTTCATTATTTGCCATTAGTTATAAAGCCATAGTAATAAAAAAAACCCAAAACTTTACTATTCCAGTTATCTACTAAATCTGTCCCAACAAGCAAGATAAAAGCACAGCAAGCAGAGGTGTGAAATCAGGGGTTTTATTATAAAAACTTTGAATAACAGTTATCATAATAACTTAAATAGTGTTCATTTGGTCCTTTTTTTTATTATTCTTTGAGGACAGGGAGTATGCCTTTTTATGGAGAAGCAGGAGCGCATGACAGAATTTACTCACCTCTCCTTTTTCTTTATCTGTACACAGCCAACTGCCGAACACCCTGGGTTTCTGTCAGCCTCAGTGGAATCTACATTTCTCAGTTTCACTATACGGCATTACTGACAGCAAAGGATTTTTCCAGAATGCAATAAACCACATTAATAACTAATACTTACATTATAAATAAATGAAATAAATAATATGGTATAAAAATAAGCGAAGGAAAATAGAGACTGACTATAAGCTAAATAATGAGTTCTATTGATCTGCACATTGAATCTAAAGGGAAGTGATGCTACTCCCATCACAAGTAACTTCAGTTTGAAATAAACTAATTTTGGCATATGTAAACTAGATGCTTGCAGTCTAAATACTTTAGAGAACTTATATCAGAGGGTCAAAGAACATGTATGTGTGGGAGTAGCAACATGAATAGCAAAAGCACAACTGAGACCTGGCTAAAAAAAGTTTTCCTTCAATGGCCAAACAAATTAAAGGTACGCTAAACTATTGGTCGTTAATTCATGTGTCCTCCAGTAGTACTGAATTTTACATAGAACTTACACTTTCTATTATATTTGGTTTTGTTTTTCATTAGTTCATGAAAATATTATGAATATTTTTAATAGGAAGTATATTTAACAAAGTATAAGCTAAATTAGCTCAACAAGGTACCTTAAAATAATATGCTATAGCTAGCGGTCCTGCAGTAATAGAAAGGTAGACCAGAATGACCAAACTCTCTCTCTCTCTGGTGCTATAAGGCCAGATGTTTAAGGGTGGTAACAAATTCAATTTAGGCTTTTTAAAAAGGGAGCAAGATTTTCATATGAATCATCTCCCATTTCAATAATCTTGACACTGAAAAATGCTTGGCAAAGTTAGTATTTGAGCACTTTTTGAAATCCAGTCTTTAACAGCAATGATTCAGTTATAGGATTTTCTCATTTTGTCCAAAAGCTTTTAAATCCTGTGACCAGATTAATGTCTGTATATTTGATGCTCACTCTGTAGTCTCCTGATGCATGCAGAAACTAGAAAAGAAGAACGTACATCACACAAGTGCATTGCTATCCCTTTGTCACGGAAAAAAAAAAAAAAAAAAGAGAAATTGTTATTATTCTATGACGCCAAAGTAAAGTGTTTTCAGTATATGAAATATATGAATAGCATTTTCTCATATTGACATAGACTGAAAGTATAAGGGTTTTATAATCTTAGTTTTGTTTATTCTGTATTTGTTCATGTCCTCAAAATACTGCCTCTAGCAGACTGGTGAAAAGCCCAGGCTTTCATCTTTTTTATAATGATAGAAAACATTTTTAATGGACAAAAGCTCTTGCCTTCAACTAAGGCAACTGAAGCTGCTTGACCGTGATGCAGAATTCAAAGAAGAATCTGAAACACTACTTTCAAGAAAACTCTGATACAGGTAGTGGAAAACACAAGTATTCAGGGAATTTTGCAGATTTCCAAGCTTAGACTATACGTGGCAGTTTAGGATCTAGATTGCTGTAAAACTGTATTGGTTTTACGTGGCAAGGGGCGGGGGGGAGGTTGTGCTACAGGGGTGCCTTCTGTGAGAAGTTGCTAGAAGCTTCCCCTATGTCCGATAGAGCCCCTGGCCAAGGCCGAGCCAATCAGCAATGGTGGTAGCACCTCTGTGATAACATATTTAAGAAGGGGGAAAAACTGCTGCGCAACAGCAGCTGGGAGAGAGGAGTGAGAATATGTGAGAGGAACAACTCTGCAGACACGAAGGTCAGTGAAGAAGGAGCAGGAGGAGGTGTTCCAGGTGCCAGAGCAGAGATTCCCCTGCAGCCTGTGGTGAAGACTATGGTGAGGCAGGCTGTCCCCCTGCAGCCCATGGAGGTCCACGGTGGAGCAGATATCCACCTGCAGCCCATGGAGGACCCCATGCTGGAGCAGGTGGAATGCGCCCAAAGGGGGCTGTGACCCTGTGGGAAGCCCGTGCTGGAGCAGGCTCCTGGCAGGACCTGTGGATCTGTGGAGAGAGGAGCCCACGCTGGAGCAGGTTTGCTGGCAGGACTTGTGACCCTGTGGGGGACCCACGCTAGAGCAGTTCATGAAGAACTGCAGCCTGTGGGAAGGCCTCGCGTTAGGGAAGTTCATGGAGGACTGTCTCCCATGGGATGACCCCATGCTGGAGCAAGGGAAGAGTGTGAGGAGTCCTCCCCCTGAGGAGGAAACAGCGGCAGAGACAACATGTGATGAACTGACTGCAACCCCCATTCCCCGTCCCCCTGCGCCGCTGAAGGGGGGAGGAGGTAGAGAAAATCAGGAGTGAAGTTGAGCCTGGGAAGAAGGGAGGGGTGGGGCAAAGGTGTTTTAAGATTTAGTTTTTATTTCCCATTACCCTATTCTGATTTGATTGGCAATAAATTAAATTAATTTCCCCAAGTTGAGTCTGTTTTGCCCGTAACGGTAACTGGTGAGTGATCTCTCCCTGTCCTTATATCAACCCACAAGCCTTTGATTGTATTTTCTCTCTCCTGTCCAGTTGAGGAGGTGGAGTGACAGAGCGGCTTGGTGGGCACCTGGCAGCCAACCAAAGTCAACCTACCATAAAAACATTGAACAATTCCATTCCTTTGCATTTACCTCCATTTCTGTGAGATTATGATCTTCCAGTATCTAGGTCTCAGAATTCTCTAAGATGCTTTCTTGTATTCTAGATGTCTTTCTCTAGCACAAGGCAGAACATTGTCCCTAACGTATTATTCAGTTCTCCATAAATAACAATTCTGTTTAAATATTATAGGTACTACAGGTTCAGTATCACAAGTAATTCCACAGTTTTGAGGCTAAATTTCTACCTGCATAGTTGGGTGGCCCTACTGGAAGGAGATAGATTACTCTGTACTTTACATCCACTGCCCTCTTTGTGGCACAGAAGGAGGAAGGCTGTGTCTGGGGAAAGGCAGGAAGCAAAGCACAGACAGAGCTGAACAAGAAGTAATGGAATATGCCCAGTGTATACATTAACTTCTGTTTAGCTTTAAAATCCCACACCTCTTAAATTTTTCTGTTTATAGCATGCACATTTTCTTCACACTATTTCTTTCACACCATGTGGGCTGACACAGTTGAAAAGTAGGCCATACAAGTTTTGCATGAATAGCGTACTTCAAAAATTGTTCTGGCACTTTGTTTAAAGAGCCAGGTTGTTCTCTGCTGGTCCTTTTGCAGCAAGATGTGTTTTGAATCTGTGACTTATTACATTTGAACTTCCTGTTGGAAGACCACAATTAACCTTGATTGTGTGAAAACTGCTCTTATTTTAAAAACATACACAGATTTTCAAAAAAAGATTAGCTTTATGTTTATTTTGAATTTCTTCTACCCATTGTACGTTTGGCTAAAATTCACTTCAATGTCAGTTTCCACTTCAGGTCATGAACTTGAGAGAACCTGGATTATCTTTTCCCTGTACCAAATGAAACTCCAATTTGAACCAATACCTCACACTCATCCAGCTTCATTACCCTATTTTTCAGTGGTATGACAACTACAAGCTCTTTAGTTTTAATGATCAACAGTGTAGCAGCATGCATTAGTCAGCTTCTTAATGTCACTGAAATAAAGTTGCATTAGCCATGAGCTTGAGAGCTCCTTTAGTTGCAATTTCATGGACTCTAGTTTATAATACATCCATGTGTTTTTTTCTACACCATATGGAAGCAACTTGCCATTCATTACCAATTGACCAGAAGTGAACTTCTTAATCAAATCCCCTCTTTTTTTCAGTTAAATTATATTGCATGCTTTCATTGATAGTTTTGTGTGATTTCTTGGAGTTATAATTTGGAGAGGTCTGTAAAGCTGAGTGATATGACAATAATAAATATAAAACAGATACAGACAAAAAGTTTCAAGTTTGGATGCTGAAGATGATGGAAATTGTGCATGTTCAGCAGTGTCAAAATGAGACACTTGCTCAGGTATCTTAAGAGATTAAGCTCCCAAATATCTAAAAAAACTGGTGCACACAAACAGAGAACAGAAAATAACATTCAACAGCACTTAAAACACTTGAAAAATGAATGAAAAAATATTAACATTTACATGCTATTTTTCCCACTTAGGAATAAAGACAGACTTATCGGCATCATTCAGTTCAGAAAGCTTATTTAAACCATGGTTAAAGATAAATCTTACAGCATAAAGTACTGCCCTTTTGCATTCATCAACTGGATAAACTGTATTCGTCCAAAATATTTTTCTTCAAAAAATACACATTTGGTGCAACCGAAGTTATGAAAACCTGCATGTATTTTTCTGTATTACTTGGAGTAGAAAAGAAAGTCAAAGCATTATTTCAGCCATTTCAAAAATATATTTGCAGTTTTCTTTTATTTCAGAAATGATTGCATTCTAATAGGTAAATGTTATTTGATAAGTAAGAAAATTGTTTATTGCTTTGTGCAAAATCTAAAATAGTATCAAATGCAACTTTAATTGCACCAACTTGTCCAATGTCACAAAAATAACCTGGCCTGTTATCTATTTCTATCAGTCTAATTATTCTTTTACAGCCTCTACTTTGTTTCAAAGTGCAGCTGCTTATTACTGTTAAAAGTATTATCCATCTGGAAATACATCTTCCTCTCAAGGGCCTTGCTGATTTACTAACTAGCAACAACTAACTTTCTCTGTGAGTTTCCAGTTTGCAAAGGCACTCATTAAAATTCACGTTTTTAAGTGTTTACTGCTTTGTTCCCAAAGCAAACACTGGAAAGTGCTGTTGGGGAAAGGAAAATAAATAAACCTTCCAAAGAATCTTATGAATAAAAGTAACAAAACAGAAAGTACATTATCAGGTTTGGCTCATTGTTCTTAGCTCCAATATGGTGTGAGAGTATAACAAGGCAATTAATGTATAATGCATTAGCAGTAAAAGGATCACTTTCCATTATGTGAATGAAACCATAACTACGTTCTGTCTCAGTGTGTGCCTTTTTATGAAATCTGCATAGCTGATACGGGGGCAGAGAGAAACTAATTTTGTTTGATTTTGTGGTGTTTGGGGTGACATTAAAGTTTCAATTCCTCCGAGAGATCCAACTTGACTTTAGACTGAATAGCCAAGTATATCTTGATTCTAATGTAATGCCCCTATCAAGCAGTATCTAACTTAAGCATACACTAGCAAATATCTTCTAAACCTTTATGAAACTTTAAAAAGCAAAAATATTTACAGAATTTTACCCCATACCAATATAATTCACTTTTAGCAACTTTCTTGCCATCTTAAAATTACATTCCGCAAGCTAGAAAGAAGGGGCAGTCTATTCTCTATTGTCTCTTCCATTGATGTTTTTTCTACCAGATTCTTTTCTCCTTTCTTTTATTGCCTTACATTCTCCAACAGTTTTTCCACAGACATTTTCTTCTTCATGAAAGATGTTCTCCAGACTTTTAGGTAAGAAAGTTTTGTGCTCCATGTATATAGATCACTCTAAACAGGTATGCCTGGGCTGTTCAGCATGACTAGGGACAGCGTCTGAATTCTGCCAGTGTAGAGATTCTTACGCGGCTCCCTGCTTCCCCACTGCCTGTTAACTGGCCATAACTGCGTGTGGCAAACGCGTTTGTTCTGCCTTTCACAAAAGAGCTAACACACAGGAAACATCTCCTATCCACAGTAATTATTTGGGTAGACATACTTACCTGAGCCACGGATCAGTGACTGCACACAGATAGATACCAGCCCTGGACTGAGAAGTGGCAAATTTCTGGAGCACATGCATGGCTATGCCAAGTCTGCCTTTTTGTGGTCCACAGGGCTAGGAAACACAGTTAGGAAAGCAGGACCTGAATGCATAGACATAGTGACATAGGGAAAGTAAGGAATGAAATCCAGGTGTGCTTTGGGTGGAAGAGCTGTTTAGGGTCCTAACTTAAGGACGTGGAGATGTGCAATAAGATGATGAGGAAAATAGGTGAGTCCACTAGTAGTTTGTGGGAGAAGAGTGTGGATAAGAGAATGAGATGTTCCCTGAAAATGACATTTGATAACCTTTATTTGCAATTACTCTGAAATTCAGCAAGTCAAGCTGCCAAGTCTCCTGCTCTTCAGCCATCATTAGCTATGCTAAAATGACCTTCTCAGATGAACTGCTTCCTTATCATCTGTTACAATGCTTCCCAACAAAGCTTCATAGCAGAGAGTCTGCAAAATTAATGACAAAAGCAATAGCCCAAGGAAGCAAACAAGCTAAAAGTGAATGGAATGACTAATAAATGGGTTGGGAAAGTGGAATGATAGGTATCTGGGATAGAACATATCACACGAGTTTGAGATCTGAATGTAGTTATTCACCCTTAAAACATTTGGATTACCACAGATATATCCTCACCAGTAAAAGTAAACCACCAACAACAGTAAAAGAACTTTCCCTTTTCAAAAAGTCAACAGCTGACAGCCTACTCAAAAGAAGAGTCTTTAAAACAACCTCAGCACAGTCTCTTCTACTTCATCCTAATGGAAATGATCTAAGCATTATTCAGTTTGAGTCTCTGTGCAGGACTGTCTGAATATATGGAACTTGGCATTCCACTATTATTCAAAATACTGGAGGATAAGGATTATTTTACTGAATATACTCAAGATAGAAAGCAACCTTAAATGAAAGAAGCAGAGAGGATGTTTCCATTACCTTTAAAAAAGGTAAAACAGGCTGTGGACTTTAACAGACAAATACTTGTTTTGCAAGGTATTGAAGCCCAGACTAGTTTAAGACTTACGAGACAAAACTGTATTTTGAATTTTAACCAATCTGTTTATCATGTGCTCTTCTCCTTCAAGGACAGATATATTCTTTCATACAGGCTCTCAGTCTTCACAAAACCCTGGGGGGGAAGCTTATTTACTAATAAAGCCTGGCACTTGCTATGTGCTATATTTAGGTGTACCTGGCAGAATAGCTCTGAAAAGTTTTTCCCACAAAATAATTTATTTGTTAGCCTTAACAAGAACAAAAATAACTTCAGGTAGGTATCAACCATGCATTCCCTTCCACTTTCAGTAAACATCCTGCTCTGGATAATTTTGATCTCTACTGTCTCCTGACAGACAGCAAAATGTCACTTGAATTTGCAAATATAACACTGGCAAACAGACACGGTGATAGATACAGGATCCAATCTTCTACTTAGAGCAGGCAAAATCCACATGTTTTAGCAGTAATGAGAAATAACACATTTTCTTTAAGGAAAATTTTACCTGGAGACCTGGTAAAATTGATTATGACCTGGTAAGATTGGTAAGATTGATTATGAAGCAGTAAGGAGGCATTTCAATTTCTTTTACAGTGGATGCTGCATAAGAACTTGATTAAATGAAAGCTGTTTTTCTGTTTTGGCACACAGAGATCCAGTTGCTTTAAAAGAAAGTTCATGTAAGTGGGCATTGGCATAATCTCCTTGGAGCATGTCTAAACCTCACAAGCTCCCTGATATTTCAGCCTGCAAACTGGAGGAGACAAAAACCTTACTATCATCTTTGTGTCAAAACATCTTCAAGTGCTTTGCCAAATCAGGTGAGTGTTTCTTTGACTAGTCTGAAATTATTGGCAAAGATAACTATAATATTAGTATAGCTTTTTTTGTCACTGTTAATTAAGAGTAGACAGTAGTTTATTTCAGATGTGCTTTAATATCAGCCTCTATAAAATAAGATCCTAATTAATAACAACTAAGTAGGACATGTCAATTTTCAGGATATGTCAATAATCTAGACCCTATCCAAGGCCATATCCAAGCCAATTTCATATAGGTAAGCTGCTTTACTTGATTTAGATGACAGCAGTTCCATGGCAGCATGGTACACAACACAAAAACTTCCCAAGAAACTAGATAAATAGTCAGGCATCTAACATATATTAAGCTCCATCTGCATTTCCATACTACCACAAGTACCTCATCTGGTTTTCATAAAATTAGCTTTGATACCCCAATACTACCAATTATACTTTAAAGAACAGATCTGATTCATTCTGCCTTGAAAATAACATCGGTGCTGTGCTAACGGACATGTAACATAGATGTAGAAGTAACATTTTATCGGTGTTATCCAAACAGAATAATGCCAATGTGTCTCAGTGGGTTTACAGGGTAAATTAAAAGCAACAAAGAGCATTACTCAAACAACTGCTGAAGATTGTCGCCCTTCTTGTTAACTGCTACTTTATATACCAAATTTCTCATTGAAACAGAAAGAATTGTTTGGAAGATACTGCATAATACTTGAATGGGGATAGGTGTGTATGTGCTTTTTTTCAACACAAACATGCATGAAGTTCACACAAAAAGCTACTCAACCTACATTAATATCCTACATGGATGTTCACTGCAAAGTTGTACAGTTTTGTCACCCAAAATACATTAAAAATAATAATATTGATGCTATAGTGAGAAATAAGATTATTTTACAAAAATGAAGATGCTACAGTATTTAAAACTTTGTATTAGTGTGGCCTGATACATATCTGTACCTCTAAGCACTGTGACATGACTATGTCTTCCAAAACCTCAGTTCTAATCACACACTGCCTCCAGCATTTCTGTTCTACTGCAGCAGGGAATTTTTCATCTATTAGTGGAAAAGATGTCTGGCAGAACATAAACAACCTCACTAACATATTTGCAGGGCTTCTTGATTGACATTACTTTGACTCCAATTTAAGTCTGTTTTGGTAATCCATTTTACTGCTTTTAGGGGGAGCTGTGGATATTCTGATTCAATGTGGTCTAATGACTTCCAGACCAGAAAGAAAACAATTGATTCCAGAGTCGGTAATACAACTGATGACATACAGCTTTGAGTCAGTCATGCTATGTATGTTGGTTCTCCCATTTTCAATCTAATCTGTTTAAAAAAAGTTTCTCTTTATTGAGCTATTCATGTCACTGGAATGCCATGAAAATTCATCACATGATACTTATACTAAGTTAAGAAATTTTTAAAAATCAAGTTTTTTAAAAAATATATTGTACAATATTCCATAGCACAAAGAAGGACATACTCAGAATCAGACCACATTGTGCTTAACTAAGAAATTAGCTAGCTAATGGGATTAAAGATTTACAGCCTTTCACTTAGAAGACAAAGTTTGACAATAAACAAAGTTATTGCATAAGAGTTGTTCAACAAAGTCTAATATATTTCTTAATGAATACACATTCCTCATCTTATCTACTCACAGCATAAATATTATCTTCTCCTTTGCTAAAACTTCTGAGAAGCTAAATATGAGGATGGGGACTGAAATGTCTCTCTTGAAAAGCGTTTCTCCTGTATATATGGAGAAGCAGACAATCACATATCCTAAGTTAGCTCCTCAGTTTCCAGGTGCTTCAATCTATTTCTATTTATGGGCCTTAGAAGAACAATTGATAAAAACGAACTTCCAATATACTTACAAGTAATACATTTTAAATATATTCTAAACAAAACTATAAAATTTATTTGTGCATGTATTTCAAGAAAAATGTACTTGCAGACTGTTACAGATTGGTGAAACCAATCTGAATTTCTAAGCCTTTGCTTCTCACCTTTATTGCTTTATTTTTTGTTGAAATTCAGGCAATTAAAAATGTGCTTTCTTAATTGAGGTGAAGCTTGTGTTTTTATTCCTTTTTATAGGGGTGAAGAATCCTTGTAGAAGAAGTGTAAAAAGTATGTTCCTATGGACAATGTGATGTTGATTCTTTGTTCACTTTAATTGGCATCTCTTTCCTTCTGTGTTCTTTCTTCAAAATCTCCTGTGGCTTTTTTCCACTCACCCTACTATGTTTTTCACTGTTTTTTTTCCTCTGCCTCCAACCCACACTTCAACTTCAACTTCTGCCAAGAGAATTTTAAGCCATTAATTGCTGAGTCAGATTTCCATACTCTTAACATTTAACTGAATTCAAAAACCCATTCATGCATATTACAGTAAAATAAACATATTAAAAAAATAGAACAACTACTTCGGAATAATGGAGCGCTGTAGCTTTCTAGAGTTTGATAATTTCACTTGGTACATAAACATATTAAAGGGATAAACATGCATTAATCAGGACTGGAATTCCCATCTAATAATTTTTTGTTGTTGTTGTGGTTTTGCAGACATTTACATTAAGAGAATCAGAATACGTACAAGAGGAATGACACCAGAGTGATTAGGCACTTATTGCATTGCGCTTCTCGTTCAAACACTGAAATATTGTTTGAAATGCAAAATTGCACCAGGAAGCTGAATACCATCCTAAAACGTCCACTGCCAGTCATTAAGAAAAAAATTTCCATAAGAGGTCAGTGCAACACTGGAACAGTTTTCCAGGAGAGATTATGGAAGGCTTTCAAGACTCAGTTAAATAAAACCACAGCTGACCTAATCTCTTTGGTAGTTCACCACTGCAAGGATTCACTCATGCAAAAAATTTACAAAGTTCTCCAAGTTATACGTTAAAATAATCTGTTGAGGAGTCCCTTACTGAAGGGGTATGAACGGCTCACAATGGTCAAAGTTAACGCGGAGAGTAAACTAAAGTTAATTTTATTATGCAGTTGCAGTCTGTGTCTCTTTTATAACAGAGCTATGACTTTACTGTATTTTACCAAAATTGCAAAACAAAAAGACATGATAAACCAAATTGCATAGTCAGTTAACTGCAGAATAGAATACGCTTATTTTAGACAAGATGATGAGGAAAAAAGGTTAACAATCATAAAAAGAAAATAATTACTTATATGAACAGGTAAACAAAATCAGCATATATTTTACAACATAAATTTGAAACTTGAGACCAGGAGGACTATCAGTAAGATACAAGTAGAAACTGAAAAGACTGGAAAATAAAATAGAGCAAGTTCAATTCACTACCCTACAGATGAACTACAAAATGAAACAAAAATATAATGGCTGAAAATTAAGATTCAGGTTCTTTTATTGAAGTATTTTATTATATCACTTTCAAGGTAGTGATAGTAATGTGGCTGGTTTGATATTTTCAAACTGTATGATGTTGCTTCTCATAGTAATGTTCCCTTAAAATCAAGGGGTTTGGTAATTATAAATGATCACAAACATAAATCTATTTTAATTTTAAATAGTCTTTTCAGCTGGAGGCCCTAAGGTCTTTGTTGCAGTTCTTATAAATAGCCCTTGACCTAAATATCCTGCGATTAGGCAAGCCCTTAAAGAGTTACAGTTAAAAGCATTACCTGCAGAGGATTAGAGTAGACAAGTAGTCACGTTTCATACCAAACTACGACCTTCATCTAACACAAATGTCACGTTCATTTAGGAAAGGTATCTGTACAAGGAAAACAACGCTCCTCTCAACCAGTTTTCTCTAAACCATGTGGCTCAGCATATTTTATTTCATTCAGTAAATGCCATACCTAATAAGAACCTGTATTATGAAACTTTGCCATCCTCCATTCCACTGAATGGAAAGCTAGACAAACACTCAGGACTGTATTCTCTCCTGAATGCATATGTAAATTCTGTCATTGCTAATGAAACCTAATTACACTCATTAGTCCTATTCAACGATTCCTATTCAACTTATTGATTGCAAGAGGACTTGTGCTTTAGTGTGCAGCACCAACTAAAGCCCACACAAAAGAAAACAATTGCCTTATCTCCATATTATTAGATTTTTGTTCATCTTCCAAACATTGCTTTTTATTTACAGGTTGGAGGATAGAAATATAATCTGATCTAAAGAAATTAGAAAATATTATTTATTATTTAAATAAATAATATTTATTTAAATTTAATAATTTTGCCTCCTCTTTGTTGCCTATTGTATCCTAGTAAATGGAGTCGGGAAAATACCACGTGTATTTTTCCATGGATTAAGTGCATCCTTTTAGAGCATCAGTCTTCTGCTGGAAACATACACAGAAGAGTAGCAGCATAATCACCTTGCTTTCAAACCAAGTTAATTTATCGTGAAAAGGTGCAGAAAGCTAAGAAATTCTTTGATGGACAGCAAGTTAAATAGGGCACAGAGATAAATAAATTATAATGCAAAGCACTGGTAAGATATGGAGGAAGAGGAGGAAATAGTTGATGATGAGAAATTACTAAGCTTTAGCCAGGCTACAGGTTCCCCGATTGTATTACAGAAAGAAAAGCTACTACTGCTATGAAATCACTTTGAAAATGAAATTATGTTTTTAAAATAAGGCTGTTGAGGACTTGGCAATTTAAATACAGACTAAGTTAAAGATATCTTTTTACTTGTAGGCCATTCTACTTTATATTAATGAGGCCATAGCATTGAAAATACTTGCAAATTTATCAACTATTACTAGAGCCTAAGCATTCCATGGCTTCCTAGCATCATCATTTGTTGCTGAACTGGGATCCAAAATCCGAGCTTTGGTTTGTTTAACTATAATTGCGATTTACTCTGGAAAGGTGAATCAGTTCAGTGTTATCTGCCTCAGACTGCAGACAATGTGAAACAATAGCTTGGAGAAATACAAGCTGTCAAAACTATCTCAGAGCTCGTAAACACTTTTATTCCATAAATATAGGATTATGTATATGATTTTTTTTTTTTTAATTAGAAGTCAATAGTTCACATTATGCTGAAGCCAAGTCCATCAACATTTTGTTTTCTGTTTCTTCTCTCTATTTCGTCCAACTCTAACTATCCAATAATTACACACCAGTTCATACTTCTGGCATTGGCCCTTGGAGATCAGCAGGAGGTTATCAAGAAGACAGAGCAACAGTGATGGGAGCCAAAAGAATAATCTATCTAAAATAATAAATTTAGTTGCTTAGGAAATAATGTGGTCACTCAAGCACAAACAGACAGAAAGTGGAGTAATAGAATGTGACTGTAAATTCCCTTCCCTTCTCCCTTTGTTCTAAGTGGAGAACAAGGATACCACTGCAAGAACTGAGGAATGGCAGAATGATGAGCAGAGCTGAGATTCTTTGACACTATTTTCCTGGGTACATTTTTATTATACTTACAACATGCACTATGGAGAAGGACACTGTGTCACAATAAAATAAGCTAAAATAAATAGTCAGAGAAATTAGGTGTTACTGAGCAAATTCACCTTGTTAAATATCAGAGTTGCTATTTGTATATTATAAGATCATAGGAAATATTTGAAATGTCAATATTTTCATAAAGTTACAAAGAAAAATGTATAATCATTCAATAGCTTTTTCTGACTCAAGTTCTGTCCAACTTCAAACACCTCTATACACTTAAGAAATACTTTCTGGGCTTATTAAAGCTTTTACCATAGTCCCATGGTCATGGTAAATCGCCTAAATGGGAATATACATGCCAAGCCCAGAGCTGGCAAAAGCAGAAGCACCTCCATTAGCACCAGTTATACTGTGCCTGCTTTCACTATAGTGCTTTGGGCCTTCAGAGTCCAAAGCTTCAGCGATCTCCTATAATGAAAAGCTCTTACAACATTTTAATAAATTAGCAGCATAGTCTAACATTTAAATAGAATGCAGTGCTACAACTAACCATTTATCTTCTCCTCAGAACTCCAGGGACACTACAGTAAAGGTGTTCTAAGCAAGAATGTGCTCCATATATCGCAAATAGACATCAGCACCATCAGCATGTTTGTTTGTTTCTTGCTTTGTCAGGTGGACTTCTGCCAAGATTTCTAGACATTGCCTGAATTTAGAATATTACGGGGGGGGGGGAGGGTCTTTTTTTTGCATGAACATGTATTTTTGGTGTAATACATATATTTTTGTAATAATATATGGATGATGTAAAACTAATATTTTGCTTAGTTCTGTAACAGGTTCAAGCTAAAATATCACCTATAGACTTGCAAAATTTTTGAAAAACAGCTTGGTGTGAGAGCTTTCTCAACCAGTTATCACAAACGGCAGATGATTCTCAGTCCTGCTTCAGGAATGGGACTTAAAGCAACATGGCAACACTGCCTGAGCAGCTGAATATCACATACACGTCCTTCATCTCTGCATTTTTTTGCAGACTCAGACAATCTTAGTCAGTCTTGAGTGAAACAGAGAAAACTCATACCATTAATCTCAGAATGATAGTTGTGTTGGAACATATTCATTAAGTAAAAAGCACCAATTATTATAATTGGCCTGAGGGAAAAGATAAATGTAAAGTAATGCCTAATTCTATAATCTGATTCCATTAAAACTACAAAATTAATTTGGAAGGTTTGGATTATTTGCCTTTTTTTTTTTTTTTTAAGCAGGAGGAGTACCATTGTTTTCTAGTAGAGTGACCTTTATTTATTTTCTCCAAAAATCAGGCTCATTTTTATTGTGGCCTCCAGAAACTCTGCTCATGGGTTAGACTCCTAGGCTGTTAAAGACAATATTATTAGCATATTAGGTTAAGGACAGCAAAATGTTCGTTAAGGGTGTACTGCATTTTCTATAATTCTTTTCATATCGAATGCACATACCCTGCTGTGGTCTTTGCCTGAGCTCCACTGCAGCTGAGCCTGTGCCTGGCTATGTATCTCATGGACCCAGACACTGATCCTGACCCGCAGACCTGACTTTTCCCAGCTTCACCTCAGAGCCACTTCATAGCTTGTCTGGGAATCAAAGTCTTGGCTGAACATGGTTACGGTTGCCAAACCTACTCTGTTGTTCTTGTTGGGGTACTGTAGGGTGATGCCCTGATGGATAAGGGGATGGCCCTGCCTGCCTGCCACTCTCAGCTCACTTTTCCTACAGGGCAGCCGGCCCTGTTGCTCCCTGACACTAGCTGCTGAGGTGTAACAAACAAAACGGAAGGTAGAAGTTCTCCACTTAATGGACACATACAAGCAAAAAAAAAATCCTGAGATATGCCTCTAATAATCCACAGCCCAACTCTGGTTCTGCCAGCAAAAGATGTAATTGAACAGGAGACTTAAAACACTCTAGAAAGTCCTATCTACGATTCCCAACTTCATTGATCAGGTAAAGTGTGGGTATGAAGGTATTTGTTCCTTCCTATCTATAAGGCATATCACTGAAGACTTTTTCTTGATTAATAGGTACAATTCTAACCTGCAAAGAGAGTTATGATGCATGGGCCTTCCAATTATTTTTTTTTAAGCAGAATCTTTTGAAATAAACTTTGCATGTTCCCAGCCCCAAGAATAGGCTTGACAGTGCAACTCAACCACAGAGCAGGAAAAATGCCAAAAGAAAACCAAAAGAAAGAGTCTACAGACTCCATCTGAGATGCTGAGAAACTTGACTGATTTCAGCTGGATTTCTAGGAACTTAGTAACTCGGGAAGCCAAGTGAAATTTGTGCATACACGAAACACTATTTAGGAAGCCTTTCTATTATCAGTGACGTCTTACTGGATGTTGTACAGTTAAGTACTCTGTCGTTTACACAGAGCACAGTGAAGACTTTGATTTGCCTCCTCAATCTATTTTGCTCTCTTTTATGTGAGTGAATATAGAAACAACAGCAGTTACTTTGCAGCCATAAACTGAGAATTTGTTAAGCAAGATTGACCATACTAAGTACTTGGGAGAAACAAACATGCTTTAAAAATTTTAACAAAAAGTACCTGAATTTTACACAGTAAAAACCTATTATTAATTTTCTTCAGAACATATTCCTTAGGGCACAGATATGCTCTTCTTTTGTTCCTTTTATACTTCCTCTTACTTTTGAGCTACTGAATGTGTATTTCAATTTTTAAAATGTCACGAGCTAGCCTATGAGTTTATTACATGATCATGTGACGTGGTCAGCATTACAAAATGTACTCATTTTACAAATGTACTGCATGGCAAACAAAATCGAGTATTTTAAGATTACCCCTCCCAAATGTACAAGGCGCATGAGTCAGGTTTCAATTATTAAAAGACTTTGTTTTAAAATCAAATTCAGTGTTTTTACTCATCTTCTGGTGTGAATTATCTAGAGATCATGTCCTTAGGCTTGGCCCTGAGATTCTTTAATATATCTTTAATTATCTTTAATGTCATAAGAAGAAGAAAAAATAATATTCTTAGACACATGATAAAATTGTCATATTTGTAACACAATTGTGGATGGCCTTTCCACAAATATGTATTTAAGTAAAGCCTTCTTTAGTAAAGCATTCCGAAATGAAAACGATCCATCATTCATACATCCTAAAAGATCAGGTCTTGAAAGGTGAATACAATCATTTACTCTGATCAAAGATGATTTAAGGCTGACATGTAAAGCTCTAAAATGTAGGGAGATTATTAGAGGCCAATAAAGATGGATGAACTGACACATTCAATTTTTGGAGGCAATAGAAAAGCCAGAAACAGCAGAGCTATTTTAATATTAGTTAATAACAAAAATTGAATAGTCTTTAGTTTTGTTACCAGCAGTCAGCAAAACCCTTAGGACATCATTTTTCTACTTTATTCCACAGTAACCTATTTAAAAGAGATGTGATGTGTCCTCCATTTTTAAAGGGTATATTTTATAATATTATTTTATTTCAAGACAAAACTTACAAATTCATTAGCCCAGCTTCAGTGAGTAATTTACCTTCTTTCACTATATCTGTTCATAGACACACAGAGGTCAAGGACATGGCTTATAAAATAAATCGTATCAAAACAAAATGCAATCAGCTAGCCAAAGCATCATGCTCCCAACACTACAAATTACAACACCATAAAAAAATATTTCAAGGGAAACATAGTTAACAGATAATTAGTTTTGTGTGTAGAAAAACAAATTATTAATGAGTGTGGACAAAAATTGATTTTTTTTTTTTTTCAGTAGATCATTCTAATTACTTGAAAGCTATTCAGTTTTTCACAAGTGTCTACAGGACTGTTTGAAATCTTGATATCTAGACTGAAAAAAAGGATTCTTGTGATGGTATCTATTCACTTATCTAATCTTTTTAGCTGCAATCAGAGATCATAAGCTCTGCGGATAAAGGACCAATTTTTATGGTCCTTTATTGTCTTTTGCAAAACGTGCAAAGCATAAACTATTACTGTACTTTACATAATAAAAAACAGTGACAGTTAGAGACTTGACAGTGATGTGTGCATTTTCTCCCCATAACATTCCTGCCTTACAAGGTGCTTGTGCTTCTGGCAAGGTATCTTCCACTGCACTGCATGTTTATGATGAAATACTACCTTACTTTTTTTCCATTGCTAACGCTTCCTTTCTCCCAGTGAATCTAGGCTCATTACAATCCGTTCAGCACTTCTACTATAACATTCATAAGGTGATTTGTCAACACTATGACATGACTGTATAAAAGAAACAGATGCAAGGTCCCAGACACTGGCCTGATTAATGAGGAGAATGAAGTGTAATGAGAATTTCTAGTGGCTAATGTAGCAGCAAGAAAGAATCAAAAATAAACAAAGACTCTTCTGGTACAGACTACTTTGTATTAGAACTGTGCGAAATATGACAATACTTGTCTAAATCTGTGAGCCTGTCTAAACCAACAAGAGTGAAATAGTTCTAAATCATGTCAAAGTTACATGATTAAGCAAAACAAAACAAACTTAAACATATACTTTGAAATGTGCTGTAACAGTGCCAAACATTTGCGACTGTCCACCCAGAGTCTACACAGATGCTTGGATTTTTTATTGGCAAAATTTGGCTTTTCCTTCTCAATACAATGAAGTTGGGACCAGAAAAAAACAATACGCAGTGGAATATCTGAATGAGGGAAGCTAACGAGATTTTCTACTGTGAGGAAACTTTGGATACATGTAGTCTAATTTTAAGATGTGATGAAGCACAACACATGATCAACATGTTGACATGAAATGAGACACTCAGAAGTGGAAAAAAATTCACTGCTTCTGTCTTAGGTTGTTCCTCCTTCTGTCAGATTACCAGCAATTACCTTGCATATCGCAGTAGATAAACAAGAAAACTCTTAACCTACTTTCCTGCATCTACTGGAGTTAACTGAGCACTGAAAATTGAGGACTAGCTCTTTTGGGAAATTTGCACACTGCATATGTAGTCGCAGAAGGTTGAATGCAGAAGTATAGAAGAAATTAGAGTAAAAAGGCAAGTTGTTCAATAGTCAAACTTATTAAGTGTACTTTAATACTCAGTAGAGGTCACTGATAATCAGATGGGAGTAACCTATACTGAGTGAGCTACTGGACTGTCAAGAGATTCTGACCTTCAGATTGCTCCTCCAGAAAAGGCTGTATTTCTCCTGAAAAGAGTAGCATCTGGCTAACTCACTGTTTTGAAGAAAAAAGGTAATGATCTGCAACCCACATTAATTTTACTAATGCAATTTTTTTTTTCTTTTATCACCTGACTTACTGGCTAAGTTCAATGTTCAAGTTACTCGCCTAGTTCAATGTTCTGAAAAGGTAAAAAAGCATTACAAAATCATATCTAGACCAAAGATACACATTTCTATCTTTTACTAAATGGTACATCGCCTCTGATTGTGGCCAAAAGGTAAGCATTTGATGCCATTCTCACCTGGAACTAAAATTTTCAAAACTTTGACCTTAGGAACCTCTTTTGCTAAAGTCAGTAACATATTTATGTTTTTCAAATACTTTCATTTATTTAAGGCTCACATTTTTAAGATGTCTCAGGTGACAAATCAGAACATGTAAACCAGGCTCTTGCTCTTAAATGACCACTGGAGTGAGAAACTTACTCTTGTTTTCTTCCTGGTTTTCTTTTCCTCTCCCCAGTGTCATGGTATTAGAAGGAGCAGTTTAGCTGTCCACTGAAGGTTTCTCTTAGAATTAAATGAGCTAGGTGCTGCCTTACCTATCTCCTTTAAAAATTCCATCCAAGCATATTACGTATCCATTAGGACTACAGTCTTATTCATTGTTTTGGAAATTCTGGATAATAAGCATAATGCAATCTTACATTCCTTCCGAATCTTATTTTTAGTCCTGTTACCACTGTAATAAGACATTATGCTGACTATTGGATGGCCAGCCTATATTCCTCCAAACTTCTTCTTCTGTTTCTAAGTTCAACCAAATTGCATTTGACAAAGCAATTACGATCTCAAAATTATTAATACCTTGTACTCTTGATAATCAGCATCTGGAGAGAGCGTAGCAATCCTATTTGTGCTCCTTCTGAGGAAACAGCAGAGAGCTGACCCTTTAGCCACTTTTACCCATAGGGCATAGGCAGTGGCTAACTAGGCCATTAGCACACACCTAATTCCAGGCCACCACCGTATGTCATCTATGACTTTTCTCATAGGCCACAAAACTGAAACAAATTTAAGAAGGATTTTAGGACATGGGTGAAAGAGGGATGGGATGGGATAGCACTGAGACTATTATATGACTTGTTATATGACAAAACTCGTATCGTTTTGTGATCACCATGCCCAAGACAGCCTCCAACCGTCACATTACCCACAAGTCCTTCTCTGTTCACAAACAACAGGTCCAGCAGGGCACCTTCCCCAGTTGGCTCACTCACCAGCTGTGTCACAAAGTTATCTGCCACACACTCCAGGAACCTCCTACACTGTTTCCCCTCTGCTGCGTTGTATTTCCAGCAGACATCTGGTAAGTTGAAGTCCCCCACGAGAACAAGGGCTCGCAATTGTGAGACTTCTCCCAGCTGCTTACAGAATATTTTGTCTGCCTCTTCATCCTGGTTGGGTGGTCTATAACAGGCTCCCACCATGATATCTGCCTTGTTGGCCTTCCCCCCGATTCTTACCCATAAACACTCAACCCTATCGTCACCAGCATTAAGCTCTAGACAATCAAAACACTCCCTAACATACAGGGCTACCCCACTGCCTCTCCTTCCTTGCTTATCCCTTCTGAAGAGTTTATAGCCATCCATTGCAGCACTCCAGATGTGCGAGTCATCCCACCATGTTTCTGTGATGGCAACTATATCACAGATTTCCGGCTGCACAATGGCTTCCAGCTCCTCTTGTTTGTTTTCCATGCTGCATGCATTGGGGTAGATGCACTTCAGTTGGGTTACTGATCCTGTCACCTTTTTGGGGGAAGAAGCCCTAATTCCTACGTGACCAACCATTCTCAGGCGCTTCCGTGGTTTCTAACACATCCATAACCCTTCCATCTTTGCTGCTGCATGGATCTCCATCCCCTACCTCCACTAAGACAGCAGACCAAAGGACCTCACTAGCACACCGTCCCTCAAACATTGGCATACTGCCTCCAGGCTTATCTCTAGCGAGCCTGGTTTTATCCCTTTCCCCCTTCAAATCTAGTTTAAAGCTCTTTCAATGAGCCCTGCTAACTCCTTTGCAAAGATCCTTTTCCCGCTTTGAGATAGGTGTACCCCGTCTGTCGCCAGAAGGCCTGGTGATGTGTAGACCAACCCACGATCAAAAAAAACAAAATCCTGCCAGTGACACCAGGCTTGGAGCCAGGTATTGATCTGCTGGCTCTTCCTGCTTCTTCCCTCATCATTCCCTGCAACTGGAAGGATAGAGGAGAACACTACTTGTGCTCCTGATTCCTTAACCAGTTATCCCAAGGCCCTGAAGTCTCTCTTGATTGCCCTTGGACTTCCACTTGCAGCTTCATTGCTGACTACCCGAAAAAAACAATAATGGATAAAAATCTGAGGGCTGTATCAGGATAGGAAGTTTTCTCTTCACATCTTTTACCTGGGTCCCAGGGAGACAGCAGACTTCCCTAAGAATTGGGTCCGGTCTGCATATTTGGCCTTCTGTTCACTTCAGAAGGGAGTCTCCTACGACAATGACCCATCTTTTTTTCTTTATGGAAGCAGTTTTGACACAGTTTTGACCAACTTAACCCCGGCAACACCTCCAAGCTAGATGAACCATCGTCCTCGTCATTGTTCAGTTCCACTTGCAGAGCCTCATACCTATTATGCAAGGGCACCTGGGAAGGTGGGGTAGTCACATAGGAGATGCGCCTGCTGCGCCAGGCAGGAACTCATCACCGTTGCCCCCTATCCTTTAAGTCACTCTGTTCAGCCAGGTGGAGCGAGGATAGGGAATCCTCCATATCACGCGTCCTTGTCTGCATGTTGGGCCTGTCTCAGGGAAGGTAGGGTGCGATTCCAGCAGTCTAGCTCTCTCTTGCACTCTCTGATACTCCTCAACCTACTCACCTCCTCCCAGAGTTCTGTCACTAAGCGGATGAGTTCCTCTACCTGGGCGCACCTCCCACAGCTGTGCTCACTGCTGCTGTCCAATACTGTCGTAGGAGTAGAGCACACCCTGCAGCAGCATCTTTTGAAGCATACCTGCTATTATAAATTGGCTTGGAGAGCATCTTTATATGTTATTTTTTTGTGCTTTTGAAATCAATAGCCATAGCTTTCAAATTCCAGCCCTCTGTCTCAAAAACTAAATCAAAACACATTAAACAGTTACACTGTTCCATACATATGAAGATATGTGTTCTCTATGCATACATGGGTATATTTTCACATTTGAGAAAAATCAACTAAAGAAAAACCTAATTTTTGGAGAAAAGTAAAACATAATGGAGGAGTTTTAAACAGTTCCCTCCCAAGCTAATCCTTATAAATGAAACAGAAGCAGAAAATTTAAATGCCTATCTCTTGCAATAAACTGAACATCCATATATTATATATTAGCTCCAGTAAACAGGTGCATATGCCTGGATGTATTAAAATGCAGCACTGTTGGGTTGTAGTTACTTCAGTCATTTAACTGTTCTCCATTACAGAGCAACTTCATGTATACACCACTGATATAGAATCACATAGAACTAATGGTATAGTCTTCATCCAAAATACATATTAATAGAGATCCCTTAATGATAAACATACTATTTTAACATCCTATTTTAAATACATTATTTGAAGTCTTGATTTTTCCCTCTTTTAGTGGCCTAGAAGCAATTATCAATCATTTTCACAACCAAACCATGTATATGTGTATGCATCTACAAAAGGGAAGACCAAGGTAAAATCCTTACTGACATACAATCCTTCTCTGTTCATATTTCTTTCCTATACAACCAGAATTTGCACACTGAAAGTGATGTGGTTGCCAGAAACATACTTTCCTTTTTTTCAGAGCTCATCTGTCTTATCATGCTTTGTTTTGAAACAACCTTAGTTCCATGAAATTCTTACTTCCTCTCAAAATTCTTTCATTGATGCAGTCTGTGTACCACCCTTTTTTATATCTTCCTGATCTAGCTTGGAAGTTCTGAGGTACAGTCAGACAATGTGTTCAAAAGACAGCAAAAGCTTTAAAAAGCCTGAAAATACAGCATAAAGTACACTCCTCCCTCCCCATAAGCTTCTCCTTGCACCATGAAACACCTGAATTGGCTAACACACTGTTTACATTTAAGAATTAAAGACTTGACGTAGAGCCCAATGAGCTCAATAGAAGTCTTTCCATTGATGTCATTTGGCTTTGGATCAGGTCCTAAACTGACAGAGGTCATTAAATTGTTCTCTTGTTCCTTGCTTTTTCTCTGCCAGTCACTCCAATTCCACTAAGATGCCATATAACCTGTCATAGAAGATGGATTGACTTTTTACATAATCATATTAACAAACCCTGATAGCCAACAGAAATATTCAAGTGTATAGCCAATAGAAATATTGAAGTGTATAGATACTCATTTTTCAGTACATTCCAGTTAGTGCCACATCTTGGTTTAGTCAGCTAGCACCAATGAGATCATTTTTGGCTCTTCATTTGCAATTTAGTGTTTGGAAATTAACGGTTTTGAACTCCATTAAGAATTTCAAGTCTAGAACGAGCCAGTTTGCAACATTTCTCACTGATTCCAAACATCTCTTAAATCCTAGCTTATAAATGTAAAGTTTTATAATGCATAGTTCTATTTATATGCAAATTATGACATAGGAAAGGGTGAATTCTTTAATTTTATTTACTTTCCTCTGAAGGATTTCCTTCTTTTATGCTTTTGTTCTTATCTTTATGTGGTGGTTTTCTTTTTGCCTATCACACCCCGTTTATCTGGGTGCTCAAGAACAAAGCAATAGCAATAAAATAGTTCAGAGAATTTGGGAACATTGAATGCAAACTGCACTCTCATTGACCCTCAGGGAAAAAGGTACCTTTAAAATGTATTTTATCTGGGAACAAAAATTATATAATGCCTTTAAATGACAATAGTGATAACGTCCAAAAAGTTTCTAAAATCTATTCCACAAAAAAGCAACTCAGTGATCCTGGAGGTTTGAACAAATCGCAAGCAATTAAAACTGAGTGTGAGGCAGATTGTAGATCTGTCTTCATTTCAAACCCCTGTTAGCTCAGCTTTGGTCCTTCCAGGATTCTTTACATGATCCAGAAATAAATCCTGCTATATAGGTTAGCGTGAAACATGAGAGCGCACTGGAAAAGAAACACTGCTTTGTGGGAAAGCGATGCCCAGAAGAGCTTCAGGCTCTAAAGAACTAATAAATCTGGCCTCCTGCACATGCTATTCTACTAACTTACCATTTCTCCCCTTGGTGCACCTGTCTGGTTCACTATATACCATGAAATGTGTTAGGAAGCTCATTATGTCTGGTTAGCTAAGCTAGTACTGAGTGGGAAATATTACCAGCTAAAAAAAGAATAAGAGAGGAGGGGGGGGGAAAGCTCCCTGATTCTTTTGAAAGTATCCTCTAATTCTGCTCTTTTTAGTTTTTGTTTCTATTTCCCTTAGAGGTGATCAGAACTGAAGATAGTTATTGATTATCAGGATACTATCAACATTTCAAAGAATTAAGTATGTAATTAGACTAACACAACAGCAGTTCTTGATTTCTGCATGCACTAGAGAAAACAGCAATAACCTGTCTGATACTTTTGAGTGACTGTGTGGTCATCACACTGCATATTCAATTTGCTATGAAAGTAGTGAAGCTACTTTAAAACGAAAAGAAAAAGTATTTAAGACTTTCAGGAAGACCTGTGGGGCATCATTGCAAAGTAAATCAGTCAACAAAAAATTTAGTCACAAAACAATGAAGAGATTACCCCATGTGCCTGCACATATGACACTGGCCTGAGGCTTATCTTGTAAGCACAGTAATGAGTAGTCTTATTTTTGGGAAGATGTTATACTAAACAATGTGCATCTTTAGAAAGCACATATATATTTACTTTACTAAGAATATTGATCATAGACCAATGAGCTCTCTAAACTTATGTAAATAAATAAATCATTTTGGCTAGATTCCATTTTACATTTAGCACAAATAAGTCCAAGGCTGATTCTCCTCCCAGTCAGTTGTGTCTGCCACGCTCCATGCAGTAGGACAATGCTGCTATAAATGAGCAATGCAGGAAAACTAAAATTACTTTTAAACCAAACTTTCCTGTTACTAATTACTATATTGTATTTTTAGTAAATTCATGAATGTGCATTTTAGTAAATTCAGCTCAAGTAATTAAAAAAAAAAGGATCCAATGCTATCCGTTCTTACTCTGACAAGTTGCCAGTAGTTCCTATTAAAAAACCTCCTCCTAATGGTAATGAAAATGTAGCACCTTGAATGATACATGCTGTCTTCCTCGGTGCTGGTGTTATGTTCCACTTTGACACGTTACTTTAGTCATTTGTGGTTTTTATTACTAAAAATCATCTTCACTGTACTCCTGAAGCATCTGATTTGAATGACGTTAACATGATGTGGTGAGGTGGGAGCAGACTGGCAAGGGGGAACACTTCACAGACTCTTCCTGTTTTCGCATCATCTAATAAAGTAAAATTAATGCAAAATAAATAATCATTTTTATTCATAACAGCTAACTTCCTGAATGCAAAACAGGGAACGTTTCAAAACAAAACTGGTTAAAGGCTGCCTCTGAATTTAAAACCTATAAAAATTATTGAAATATCACTTCATTTAGAGACTATTAGCCAATGCATAGATTTCTAAAATGATAAAGGGTATATAAGTCTAATTATTAACTGATAACCAAACATTTATACACACACAAAAGCACATACACATATATATGTACATATGAAATTGGACTTCAGTAGAAAAAGGACTAGGTTTTTCAGACGCATTTAACAACTTTACGCTGATAGAAATAAATAGGTCCCAAATGCCTAAATACTTTTAAAAAATGAAAGTCATTTTACCTTTCTTTCCATCTACTAGCTCATAAACGACTTTTACCACCAATAAATATATAAATATTTAATGACAATCTGTTTTCCCAAAATAGATGTGCCAAAAAGTTCATAGAAGGTTCCAATTTAGCGTGCTGGTAGACTTTTTCAAAGTCCCAGCAGAATGACTTTTTTTTTTATCATTAGATTATCCCCACCATGTATTGAGCCTCGCAGCAAAAAAATCATAGGAAAAACAAGGAACAAAGCTGAGTCCCAAAGTACTAAGTTCTACAGAAAGTGCTTGATGGCTCTCTTCATGAAAACAGCATTGGCAGAGTCTGAAGAGAAACTGAGGGAGAGCTGCAAATGCTAATCACATACATACTTGGATGAAAGAATTTCAGTATTTAAACAAGATGACCATAAAGTTAGATATAAAGACTCCCTAATTAGTATTTTCACGTTTAAAGACTTTAAAAATTTCTTAGTTGGTTTTTCTAATACTTATGAGGAGGCTGGCCTTGCCAAAGGTGGTAACACCACTGTTGCCAGCTCAAGGATTTTTAAAGCTCAAGGCAAGCTGAAATCTGTCTGTCTAGCACAACATAAAAATCATTCGCACAATAAAAAGCCCAATAAACACTTCATTGCCTCTAGCAACCACCTGCTCTGCCCATATGTGGTCACTGAAAATCTAGTATAAACCCTACCTTCCTCACTAGTCATTATTCACAGATGAAAGGAATCTTTGATTTTTAAATTGCATGCCCAATATATGGAGAAAGAAAATTACAGTAAGCCTCATTCGCTAAACTCATATTCCTGCCTTCACTTGAAGCAGTGCTTTACCTTTTGGAGCATATCATATAAATATTAGTATTACATTGGACATATCTTTATTCTATAACCTGGATTCAAAAATCCCAGAAACCTATTGTCAGTTTTTAGCAGAACGGAATGAAGGAGAGAGGAGAATGGAGGAATCACAAAGAGAAATGTTTCTTCACTTTCATTATATTACAATATCAAGAAGAATTTACTTTATAGTCCTGGCTCAAGCATCTCATGATTCCATGCATGGCAAGCTCTGACATGCAAATAATGACTTAGTGGGGGCTTTGAGAGCTGTCCATGGATAATTCAAATTACTTGCATTCAGTGGATGCCTAATCCCTTAAATGTCTCCTTAAAATTCTAATTTGATATTCGTCCACAGTACATATCCAATCACAAAGTTTATTTTCACCAAGATTCTGCCTCTTCATACTAGGCAGTATAATTCATTTTATGGCTCTCTACATTCATCTGACTACCACTGTGGCATACAGTTCATTGAATATTTTAGGTTTCCCATTATATTAAGATGGTTTTTCAAGCACCAACAACTTGGATGTAATTAAAAGACTGCTAGAACATGACAGATGGATTCAATCCTTAAGTGTAATAAAATCCAAGAAACAAGGGGAAAACAGAGTGTGAGAGAGAGAAAGAGGAAGAAAGAAGGAAACCTAACCCCTAGCAATAAACGTTCAAGGTTTTGGAGTTTGCAATCAATGCAAAAAGTGAACTGATCCAGTGTTTAAAGACACTGGTGATTCCAAACGACCAGTTACAAAAGTTGAGAGGCATATAGAACAAGATTAAATGGAGAACTTTATTCATCGGATATTGTAAAAGGAGTTTTGCCTCTACCACCAATTCAACAACTTTGCAAAAAAACTAAAATTGGAAAACTTCCCACCTAGTATTTCACCTTCAAAATTTTCACTCAGTGCTTAAGAATGAAGCAAATGAATGATGGCAAATGAAGCTTTTCTGGTAGAACATAGTGCCCATCTGCATCTAACCTTTAAGTTTTAGCGCTCAACCTTTTTGCTAGGATCCTCACAAATCATGAAAATTAGCCAGAGCTGGTTGGAAGCAGTTATTGAGCAGCATACACTGCCAGTGTCCTTATTACATTTGTATTGTGATATGAGGCCTTCAGTCTTCTCGGCTGTCAATCTCGTGCTCTTCTCTAGAATTACATTCACTTACCAAGGAAGAAAAGGATGCAAAATAGTACGATGTCTGTGTCTAGCTTCCTGACATCAAATACGTACATAATTAAATACATCACTAAAGAGCTTTGCCAATACAACACTATAAGTCAAAGTAAATATCTGCAAAGATTTCCTCTTTGTCAAAAATTGAAATAAAATGTCCATACTGTCCCTGCGCAGAACAGAACAAGGAGCCCAGACTTATTCATGAGTTTTGCATGCCAAGTGTCTCTTTGCACATCATGCAAAGAACATCAGACCTATATAATGAAATGCATGATGTCAGCTGCTGTGTCTGGATGCTGTAAAAGGATGCAAAACACCCTGATGCTGCATTTAAATTGACAGGGCTTACTATATTGGGAGTTTTTGCTGTCTCAGTGGGAGCTCGGGGACATTGCTGTCAAATCAAGAAGCAAAGATTGCCCTGTGAAGGGAGCCCTGTCAACTTCTTTTGCATCTCCCACAATAAATTTTTCTCCATGTTGTTCATACTTGGAGATTCCATGTGCTTACTTCAGTTTCAGATCCACATCTTTAAGTTGTCAGTCATTTGAAACAAATTCCCCCTACCATTCTTTTCCATCAAATCAAAGTGAAGCTAAATAGTAATGGAATCACGTCAGTGCTATATTTTCTGGTTAGAATCAGCACTGTCAGACCAACTAATTCCTATTTACTGGAAAAAAAAAAAAAAAAAAAAAAAAAAAAGGAGTAGTCTCTGCCTCTTTAACATCAGTGAAACTACTCACCAATCTTCCTTACTTGTAGCTGCACATTTATTCTTAGTATATACTTCTGCTTATCAAAAGCTTGCTGATCTCATGCAAATCAGATTAAAATACATTATACAAGAAAAGCTATATATTTGGTATGGCAAACAAACCCATTCTGACCCAGAAAAAATAATGCTGCTTGTGGCATATCTCTAGACTTTGCAAAATCCACTTGCCAGCTTAGTTTGGCTCAAGTAGACTGGGAAGGAAGGGAATTCAACATGGAAATCAAGATTTCTGTGAGGCTGGCATTCAGACATATGATTTCGCAACCATTCGTTAAGCTGTTTTACCTGAACCCAGCAGACATGGAAAGAAAGGTAGGCTGCCCTCTAGATTCACAAGAATCAAGTAAAAAAATGGCAGAAATAAAAATCAGTAACTTCAACTGTATCCTTAGTCTCTTTGATCATGTTATTCATACTTAATAAAGAATGTCAGACAAATTTGTAGTAGTTTGCTATCCTAACAAGTGTTTTGAGATTTTTGGATAAACAGTATTTTACAATCATATTCATTTGTGGGGGTTTTTTGTTGCATGCATTAGAATCCCAGCCCTTATTAGTTTTTACAGACCAAGAAACTAACTAAATCAAATTACGGGGTTTTTTTCTGAATAAGAATTTCAGGCCTAGACCCATTAGCAAGGACAATTCCTATTCTGTATAAATATCCCTGCCATTGGTCTCTAATAGTCAGATCTCTATTTTCTGTTTTTATTATTCTTAGATATTGGTTGTACTGCAGTATAAACATGGAAATGGATGAATATTTTTCTCTTGTAACCATAACACAATCTGAATACTCATAAGTGGATTTAGAAATTACTCTAACATTCAAATGACTTATTTTTGTATGAAAAAAACTGGTTTGTCAATGGGCTGCTGTTGATGCTCTGCTTCACTAACATCTAACAAAGAAAAATTCTAACTTATATTGCTACTGTCAATCAGAACAAGAAAAAGGTGAAGTTTGTTCTTTGGGAGTTCTGGGTCCTTGGAAAATTAAGCTCCCACGATTAAGACGAGTAAAGAAAAACTGAGGTACTTGGCATTATCAGGTGCTTTTAATCTTTGTCATGATTTATATACCTGAAAAATAGAACTACAGCTAACTGCATTGCATTTAATTCACATAGTTTATTTCCAGTTAGGTACTGAAAACTCTTCCCAAGCAGTAAAAGTTAAGGGTTTTGGAACATCCTGTCAGCTTGTCTTTGGCATCCTTAAGGTTTGTAAACCACTTTCGATGGAGCTGTCTATCATTATTTACCAAATAGCTGGGAGTTCATTTCCTTTTTAAAAATAATACCAAACACCATAATTTTCCATTTGTCATCTACTTTTTAAGTTAAAAGAATTAGGTATTTAATCAAGCTTCATCAACAATGATATACATGAAAAATACCTATTCCAGACAATATAAAATTTATAGCTAGCCAGCTTTCAAAGTATAGATGAAACTCAGGACATCTCTGTTTAATTGACTTCTAAGAACACAAATTTGCCTGACTGATGGACAGGTGACAGGTAATGTTGCCTTCCCTTGTGGTATTGTGACAAGATGAAAATAACTTAAATTTGTTGTAAGGAATGCTGATGCCAAACATTCAAGCTGAAAAATACAGACAGACATATTCGTCCTGCAGCTCAATTGCTACAGAGGTATTAATTTAGAAATCCTATAAATCCCCATTACAGATAGTTTAGTTATGCTTAATTTCTTAAGCAACATTAGTTCAAAGATTAGACTTCACATTAATCAACACCTGTAGACAGAGGTTGCTTATGCACCCAAGTATATTTCCAGGCACATTAATATACTTTGTGATTAACAAAAAGAGTAGAGTGACACTAGTTTTCAGTAGAATAGAAGCCTCATTAAAAAAGACCTAAAAGGTTTGGGGAAAGAATAGTGACTATAAAACTATCTAAAGTCCCAAATCATCCTAAGTACTGGAAAATCACCCGATAACATACTGCAGAAAAGAAAGATGCTTTTATTTGCCTGGAAAGGCTGTGAGAATAGACTTCTCATGCCAAAACCACATACTGATGACATAGAATATGACTTGATTTTGACAGCGAAGTTTTGGAAACGGAAACTGTCAGAATAGGCTATTTGGAAAAATCTTTAGTACGTTTAATATGGGAATATTCTAAATATGGAATTACCAGGACATCACAGAATCACAGAATATCTCAAGTTTGGAGGGACCCATAAGGATCATTGAGTCCAACTCCCTGCTCCTCGCAGGACTACCTAACAATAAATCGTATGATTAAGAGCATCGTCCAGATGCCCCTCGAACTCTGACAGGCTTGGTGCTGTGACCACTTCCCTGGGGAGGCTGTTCCAGTGACCGATCACCCTCTCAGTGAAGAACCTTCTCCTAATGTCCAGTCTGAACTTCCCCTGATGCAGCTTCATTCCATTTCCTTGTGTCCTACTGCTGGTCACCAGAGAGAGAAGATCAGCACCTTCACCTCCGCTGCCCCCCTTGAGGAAGTTGTAGACTGTGATGAGGTCACCCCTCAGCCTTCTCTTCTCCAAGCTGAACACACCAAGTGACCTCAGCCACTCCTCAAAAGTCTTGCCCTTGAGACCTTTCACCATCCTGGTGGCCCTGCTCTGGACACACCCTAATAGTTTGATGTCCTTCTTGTATTGAGGGGCCCAAAACTGCACACAGTACTCGAGGTGGGGCCGTGCCAGTGCAGTGTAGAGCGGGACAATTACCTCCCTTGACCGGCTAGCTATGCTGTGCTTCATGCACCCCAGGACATGCCCTGCCCTTTTGGCTGCCAGGGCAGACTGTTGATTCATATTCAACTTGCCATCAACCCAAAGCCCCAGATCTCTTTCCACAGGGCTGCTCTCCAGCCTCTCGTCCCCCAATTAGTGTGTATAACCAGGATTACCCTGTCCCAGGTAGAGAATCTGGCACTTGCTCTTGTTAAATTTCATACAGCTGGTGATTGCCCAGCTCTCTAAGTCTCTCTGTAAGGCCCTTCTATCCTTGACGGAGTCCACAGCTCCTCCTAGTTTAATATTATCAGCAAACTTACTTAATGTGCATCCAATTCCTGTGTCCAGATAATTCATAAAAACATTAAAGAGCACTGGCCCTAAAACTGAGCCCTGGAGAACCCCACTGGTGACTGGCTGCCAGCCTGATGTAAGCCCACTTACTATAACCCTTTGAGCCTGATCCATCAGCCAATTGTTCACCCAACGTATGATAAGACTTGTCTAGCTGTATGCCGGACATTTTGTCCAGAAGGATACTGTGAGAGCCAGTATCAAAAGCTTTACTAAAATCCAAAAAGTCAACTACAAAAATCAACATCAACTTTAGCAAGCCACTCATCTAACTAAAATCACCTCCACACCACTTCTTCCACATTTCAGGCTATGGTATTATTCTCCAAACAGGATAACAAGAACAGGATACAGCCTATCAAGGAATTCTGAGAGCTTTATCTAAGTGCCTTCTTCACAGTATATGGAAAGCAAATAATGAACCACAAGGTATGACAGTTTTGGCTTTCCCAATCAAATAAAATTCACCTTTGAGTAACTGTGCTGGTTTTGGCTGGGGTAGAGTTAATTTTCTTCATAGTAGCTAGTATGGGGCTATGGTTTGGATTTGTGCTGGGAACAGTGTTGATAACACAGGGATGTTTTAGTGCCTGCTGAGCAGTGCTCACACAGAGTCAAGGCCTTTTCTGCTCCTCACCCCACCCCACCAGCGAGGAGGCTGGGGCTGCACAAGAAGCTGGGAGGGGACACGGCTGGGACAGCTGACCCCAGCTGACCAAAGGGCTATTCCATACCATATGATGGCGTGCTCAGCCTATACAGCTGGGGGAAGGGGAGGACATTCAGAGTGATGGTGTTTGTCTTCCCAAGTAACTGTTAGGCATGATGGAGCCCTGCTTTCCTGGAGATGGCTGAACACCTGCCTGCCCATGGGAAGGAGCAAATAAATTCCTTGCTTTGCTTTGCTTGCGTGCATGGCTTTTGCTTTCCCTATTAAACTGTCTTTATCTCAACCCACTCATTTTCTCACTTTTACCCTTCCGATTCTCTCCCCCATACTACTGGGGGGCAGTGAGCGAGCAGCACATGCTGCTTAGTTGCCAGCTGGGATTAAACCACAACAGTAAGGAACAAGCTTGAGATCACTGCTCTAATTACAGAGCCAGTTAAACACACTGGCAAAATCCACCTGCAAGGAGATCCAAGAAGATACTGTCAAAGTAATTTAATGCATTAAACATTTAAAGGACTTCTCATATAATATTCAATAAACAGAAAGGTGAAATGTGTTTTCTTTTTATGCAGTCCTTTTGTTTGTCAGTAGATTAACTCTACTTTTTCATTGCAAACAAAACAAGAAAAAAAATAGGCAACTCATTTGTGTGTGAATCATTACACATCAAAACCCAGCAAAGATGAAAGTAAGTGCATAAAAGACACTGTTACAATTCAAAGGCCTGACCGTGTAACATTTGCAAAACAATTGATGATGATAAATAGATTTTTTAAAAGCTGCACATACTATCATGAAAAAGTTTTGAAATTGGGTTCGAAAAAAAAGACCCTAAGGAATTTTAACAATTCTGAAATATCTCAGACTTAAAATGAAGAATTTAAGCAAATAATAATAATAAAAATCTTTTAGGAATGCTTTTTAAATGTATTTAAGTGCCACTTTGGAAAACCTAAGCTGAAAGAGAAGCATAAATTTAAAGATGGTTTTTATTCAATTGTGTCACCTATCAAAACCAGTACAATTCTAAGCTTCTTTACTTATACGAAGAAATAATATTTTTTTAACAACTACAGAACGTAAGGACAACAGCAGAGGAACTACCCATAACTTATAGGCTCTACACAATAAAAGAACTAACAGTATAAAATTGAGGAAAGGTAAATTGTGGCTAATTAGCTACCTGAAATTATTTCCTAATACTGAGTTCTAATAAGGCTGCAGAAACCCAGCAAATTCTTGATCTCTTACAGAGAAGTACTAAAAGATGTAGGGAGATGAACTGTTCTTAGTACTTACAAGGTTGCGTCTCTTCCAGTTGTAGACATAAAGTTTATGAGAATAATAAGGGAACTGAATTTATGATACAAAATGGTTTGTCGAAAATGGTCTTGTTCCATAAACCCCATAAAGTGAGAAATCACAAAAAAATCACTTTTGCCATATCAATACGGCATCGACAGCCCATTAGGACATGACCTGGATGCTTTCTACACACAGACCTGGAAAACCAAACTCTACTAAAATTTGTGTATGTTGATATGGATAACCAGCAGATTATCTGGAAAAGTCGTTTAATACATCAGTAACATACATCATATTGACATGTAGGTGACAGAAGGAAAATGTTATCAAGTAGAGTCCGTCCCTGACTTGGATAACTTCAGACTGCAGATTATCCACATTCCTAGTTTTATGGAACAAAATTTATTTCTCAAAATTTTCTGGGTTATTACATTTTACCCACAGGAAATATGATAACCAGAGGATAGCAAAATATTATAATGTACAGTGCACAGCTAATTGAATCATTCTACAAAAAGTGAATGCATTCTTAAAAGCTGCCCAACTCAGCAGATTTATTGTATACAGCCACTCCATCATGATTAGTAAGTGGGGTTTTTTTTTTTTAAGTTTTTTTAATAATTCAATGCAAAACTACCTTTTTTTAAAATATTATTATTCTCTTTTTCCCCTGCATTTTGTAGGCAGAAAGGTTTACTTCTTGGAATGCTAAGGAAGCAAGAATTAAGTTTATTATAGGAAATTTTTATAATTGTTTCTAGAGTTCTTCATTGGATTTGCCACTACAGTACAAATAGCTCTTCTCCATTTCAAAGATAATTCCTTCTTCCTTATAAACTTTTAAGGTATGCCCCTTCTTTCTAGAAAATATTGCATAAAATATTTTCTTTTCTTAGAAAATTATTCAAAAACAATATGCTAACTGGAGCACTAAATCACAAGAATATGCACGAAAACATAACCCAACAAACAGTGAACCTGATATTTGTGTTTGTGTTGGAGGGCACACACTTGCAAATCTAAACTCAGCTAACCAGTCCTCCACAGTGTGGGGAGCATATTATATTAACATCCCTACTGAAGAGCTTTTTTTGAATTTAACATGACCCTGACCACTTGTTGTCATGAAAGAGCTAATGCCATTTTCCATGTAAATCAAGGTGTTGACAGGGATGTCCAGAGAAATTTCCAATGTGAATAACTGTATTCTTTCTCTTCCCATCCTTGACAGATACTTATTATTGCCTTGTGGACTTACTAGCTGCAAGGTGGCTGCAAATCATTGAAAACCTGAACATGAAGGGGGACCTGCTTTGTACATGCAAATGTTATAATATTCATGAAAATGAAACTTCAAGATATTTTTTCAGTATGACATGATTATTCATGATCATAGATAAATTGAAACACTAGAAATTACATTTTTGTAATAGCTTCCTAGTTAACTTTATATTAATATCTTCTTTTGGAAGACCTTCTTCACTTTTTGTGAAGCATTTTTCCTTTGAGAAAATCAAAGTAGAAGAAAAATATTTTTTAGGAATGTAGAACTTTGAATTGAATTTTTAGCTTCAAAACTATTTTATTAACAGAGGACTGAATTCCCCCCCCCCAAACAGAGAAAAGGTATTCTACAAACATGGCTGTCATCTTTTGAGTGTGTCATTCAAGCCTGCTAGGTTAATTATTGTTTAGAAGTCACTCAGTCATGTAAAATTCCAAACCAACTGAAGCATCAAATAAGCAATAGGACTGCCATTATATGAGTCTTCAGTCTAGAGTGAAACAACAGCATAAGTGCAGGAAGTGAGCTAATACCTTTCAGTCTAGTGAATTCACTTAACTGTTTTACGGAGGCTGCATCACCATTTAAGACACTGAGTACAATCTTATGTTATCTTGATTTTATTGCATTGCTGCTTGCAGAACAGACTTGAGTTTAACTAGCATATGCCACTGAAACTATATGAGAAAATTTAAGCGAATGCCCCAGTTAAAAAAGAAAGGTAAACGATGAACTTTCTGAATTTATAAAACAAAACTTGTCTGAACTCGATATCCTCCTTTCCGAAAGCAAAATTTGATACTGTAATTCAGCATATTCAAAGATATTTAAATTTAATTTTAATAAAAAACTAGAACAGTAAGATATAGGGATGAAAACAATATCTAGATTAGATAAAAATAATGTGATATTTTAGAGTGCAAATGTCATTGCAATTTGCAGACAACTTCAAAAGGGTATTGTTGTTTTTTCCACCAGTGAAACTGAGTGAGACCGAGGACAGATGTGATTGAAACTGCATAAAGTCATGCCAGCTAGGCTGATCATACAACCAAATATTCCTAAGCGTGTGTAGGTTCTCCATCCAACGCGTATACGTGGGCGGATTTTCTTATATTTGATCATTTGTCTGGTATTTTAGATGTGCAGATAAAACAGAAAGAACCTACTCTGTCCACTCCTACTACATGATCAGATCAATGCTTTGCCTTGGGCTTTGAGCATGAGCAGGAATAAAAAGTGAGTCACACAAAAAGGTGTGGGCTTGGAGCACAGCAGGCTGCCAGCCCGCAGTGAGCTCTGCCTCCACCAGCTGCATTAGCTCCTTGAAGTTGCAGCACATTTGTCCAGATTGCCATCACTGAAAAAGCTTTTTTCCATGAACCAAGTTACTAGATTGAATGTTCAGTTGTTATTCAGTCCCAAAATAGCATATCCATCTGCTGAAACAAGTGTATAATTAAAAGATTTATTGTTACATAAGCTATATATCCCATACTGTTCGCTTGTCAATTTTGGAACGTGTTAAGCCAAATTCTCTTCTGGGGCTTCCCTACAGTATAATTTAGATCAACTCACGATTCAGCCCATTATTTGGCTATTAACAAGCATAAGATACTGAGGAGACGCGTCTAAACTATCACGGAGAAATAATTCAGCTGCAAAAGGGACCACTGATCATTATTTCCTGAACCATCCAATTTCAGCCAAGTCACCCTTGTACAACTCCAACCTACACTGCAAGTCACAGCTTCTGTCTTTGCACTTTCAGAAAGGATCTGAGGTTGAGAACAAGGCTAGTTCACAAGGCTACAACACTCAGTCCAGATGCCAAACTCCCCTCTGTATCAGGCTTCCTCTCCACTAGTTTTAGTTTCCCAGTTCTTGAGCTCTTCCTCCACATTCTTTTTTCCTCTGTCAGAAATATGGTAGTCCAAACTGCAGTGACAGAACTGAGACTATACAGTTTCAAACAGTCCTTGTTAGAACCTTTATATTCACTTGATTGTTTATACTTAAACATAGCTCATTACATGATTTTTTCACAATTCAACTGGAGATCAGCACCCCAATATCATTATGTCTCCTAGCACAAGTTCAAAACACAGATTCATAGAATGCTGCTTGCCCTCTTTCCAGTTCTTAATAGTGTTCTGAAGTAATCACACAACTCAATCATGCTCTGCAGGCTCCAATTCAGATGTTAATGCAATATGAAACTACCAGAAATTGCTGAGAGAAGTCATCTCAGAGCTGAGGAACAAAATAATTCACAATGAGTGGATGCTTATACTTTTATAAAATTCTAGGCACATATAATGATGTTGTCTTCATATACAATCTTGTACTGCTGCACAGCTGAAGTCAACGTTAACCAGAAGAACAAAAGATTTTAAGATGGTAACAGAAACTGCAATCCAGGATCCAGAAAAAGTTCAAGATATAAACTTGTCCATTAGAGAATTCTGAAAAAAGCCTTATTGCACAGGTTTTCATAATCTAGAAAGTACAGACTACAAAAAAGGGAGCTAATAGTATGTATTTTTTTGTAAAATTATATATATTTTAAGTACCAAATGCTCATTATATCAATGACATTAATTAATGTCTGATTTCATCTGCAATTTTGAATACCCGTGTACTTCAAGCAAGGAGCTGGTTCAGAAAAATGATCTTGTAGAAGCTTCTAGTATCCATACTAAGACTTCAATATCTGACTAGGCATCCAAGAGTTTGTTCTGATGACATGAAGCTATTAACTTGGGCTTTCACTAGATTACAGGGTTGAGGCTTAATAGCCTGTAGGACAGCTATATTAACTCTCCAAGAGCACATCCAGTGCAACACTTACTCAGGCCTTATTCTGTTTCTATTTTTCTAAGCCATCTCAGAACTCTGGCTTACTTCTCTTCTACTTAAACTACAACTTATAAACTAAAAAAGAACCCTTAATGCAGATTAAAATGAATAATACTGAAATAGAATCTAATACTTATATCTTTGCCGACAACACACTATAACAATGCATTCATTAATCTTCCCTGTTATCACTGATCACTAGAACAACCTGTATTCAAAATGGGTTTTTTGTAGTTTTCATACTTCATGCTTATGTTGGCCATGTTTGAACTAAAACTGATTTTAGAGAATAAGAGTTATTCTATTATTTAATAAAATTTATAGTTGCTTACATCCCAGGAATGGCTACACATTTAGAAGAGGAGCTATGAAGATAACGTAGAAGACTATATGGACTGAAATCTGCTAAACAATGGAACAGTTCGCATGCTGTTTCTTCAAGAGTATGTATTTGAGGGTTTTCAATAACGGCAATCACTGAAGTACCTAATGAAGCAAAATTGTAAAAATCAGAAGAGAAGTCTATCATTCTTCCTTCCTATCAAAACAAATGCATTACCATTTGACACCTATAAAGAACTCCACTACACTTTACAAGCTAAGGTGAGCTTAACTCTTGCATCTAAATTTCACAAGGGCAAAAGTAGAAATCCAGCAAGTATGTTCCTTCCCCCCAGGTAAGACAAGTGTTCTTATAACATTTGACAAAAATAACATTTATTTATAATGCTCATAAAACTATACATTATTAATCAGCTTTTCACAGCCAAAATCCTGTGCCTTGCAAAAGAGTGATGCATGACACTTTTCCCTAGAGAAGCCGCTGTTCTCAATAAACAAAGAATCCAGGGAAGTTTGTAGCATTTCATAAATATAAAAACATTACTATAAAATATATGTAAATATATTTTGATACTTTGAGATACAGTCACCAGATTAGGTTGGTTTTATTGACACAACTAAATTTATTTGAAAAAATTCTGTAGGTCGTCATCTTAGTTATTTTTTTTTATTTAACTGAGAAATGACTAGCAATTTTTTGGTACTAATTCCTTGATTGACAATAATGGCTGATGTAATAATTTCATATATCACACACTTACTAGCATATCAAAGGATATAAATGAATATGTTAGCATAGCATAAGGGGGGGGGGGGGAATGATAAATGTTGTCTTAACTACATTTTCCCACAAAAAAATTGATACAATAGTAGATGCTATGGATTTTGATACAATATGGAAATTGATACAATAGTAGATGCTATGCTCACCAAGCTGCTTTCAGTCCTTTATCAGCAGTCCTGGCTAACCAGGGAGGTCCTGGTTGACTGGAGGTTAGCAAATGTGACGCCCATCCACAAGAAGGGCCAGAAGGAGGATCCAGGGAACTACAGGCCTGTCAGCCTGACCTCGGTACTGGGGAAGGTTATGGAGCAGATCATCTTGAGTGCCATCACACGGCACGTACAGGACACCCAGGTGATTAGGCCCAGTCAGCATGGGTTTATGAAAGGCAGGTCCTGCTTGACCAACCTGATCTCCTTCTATGACAAGGTGACCCGCTTAGTGGATGAGGGAAAGGCTGTGGATGTTGTCTACCTAGACTTCAGTAAAGCCTGGAGAAAAAGTTTCTCCTGGAGAAACTGGCTGCTTATGGCTTGGACGGGCATACGCTTCACTGTGTAAAAAACTGGCTGGATGGCTAGACCGAAAGAGTGGTGGTGAATGGAGTTAAATCCAGTTGGCGGCCAGTCACAAGTGGTGTTCCCCAGGGCTCTGTGTTGGGGCCAGTTCTGTTTAACATCTTTATCAATGATCTGGACAAAGGAATCGAGTGCACCCTCAGTAAGTTTGCAGATGACACCAAGTTGTGCGGGAGTGTTGATCTGCTGGAGGGTAGGAAGGCTCTGCAGAGGGACCTGGACAGGCTGGATCGATGGGCTGGGGCCAATTGTATGAGGTTCAACAAGGCCAAGTGCAAGGTCCTGCACTTGGGCCACAACAACCCCATGCAACGCTACAGGCTTGGGGAAGAGTGGCTGGAAAGCTGCCTGGCAGAAAAGGACCTGGGGGTGTTGGTCGACAGCCAGCTGAATATGAGCCAGCAGTGTGCCCAGGTAGCCAAGAAGGCCAATAGCATCCTGGCTTGTATCAGGAATAGCGTGGCAAGCAGGACTAGGGAAGGGACTGTCCCTCTGTGCTTGGCACTGGTAAGGCCGCACCTCAAATACTGTGTTCAGTTTTGGGCCCCCCACTACAAGAGAGACATTGAGGTGCTGGAGCGTGTCCAGAGAAGGGCAACGAAGCTGGTGAAGGGTCTAGAGCACAAATCTTATGAGGAGCAGCTGAGGGAGCTGGGGTTGTTTAGGCTGGAGAAAAGGAGGCTGAGGGGAGACCTTATTGCTCTCTACAACTACCTGAAAGGAGGTTGTAGCAAGGTGGGGGTCAGTCTCTTCTCCCAAGTAACAAGCCATAGGACAAGAGGAAATGGCCTCAAGTTGCACCAGAAGGGTTTAGATTGGATATTAGGAAAAATTTCTTCATTGAAAGGGTTATCAAGCATTGGAACAGGCTGCCCAGGGAAGTGGTTGAGTCACCATCCCTGGAGGTATTTAAAAGACTTTTGGATGAGGTGCTTGGGGACATGGTTTAGTGGTGGACTTGGCAGTGTTAGGTTAATGGTTGGACTGGATGATCTTAAAGGTCTTTTCCAACGTAAACGATTCTATGATAAATTGTACTCTAGTCTTGGATTAACGGGGAAATAATAATAAAGCCTCTGAGAAAATTTTAAGTCATCAACACAAGGAGTTTGTCAAGGAAAAAAAAAAATTGTTACGTAAGGGAGGGAGAGAGCACCCCAGGAATCATCTACAGTCCTTCTGACACATCTTTCTTTTAGTCCTACAGCTTTGCCTTTGCACCAGCAATTCCATATTAAATTTAAGTCTCCTACTTACTTTATATAGCCCCTGTTACCATAGTATCTAACCACCAGTTACATGAAACAGCAGGTTGCACAAGGTAAGAAAATGCCATAACACACATTTGGGAAGGGGGAAGACACACAGAGTGGTTAAGTGTCTTGCCCAAGGTCAGTTATAAAGCCCAGTGCAAAGGAAGAAAATAAATGTGTCTCACAAATTTCACACTATTGTATTAAGTGTTGGACGATCTCTCCATTTCAAATGGAAAGGGAAGATCAGTGAACAAATACTAAAGATAGCAACAGCTTTTGCTCAATCTTTTTGTTAGAGTTGTCCCTTCAATTAAAATGAACCCAAAATCTAAGAGTTTTGACCCCAGGTATCAGAATATGTTGGAAAAAAATAATCATTAAAAGGAGAAACTGTATTTCTTGCTGAAGAACCCAACTAAAGTCCAATTACAAGGGCAAGTAGTGCTGTTTGAGAAATACAATGCATTGTCATCACCTGTCAGTAATATTCCATTTTGGAAGAAACAAGTTCTTGGTAACAGTTGATTTTTCACTTTTCAGGAGACTTGGGATTTTTATGGAAGACTGAAGTAGAAGAATCCCAGTTTAAAAGGTGGAAGGTCTAGATACAGGCAACTGCTCAGGAGGAATTTTATGCCAGCTTTCCTTGTGTACAGGCTATCAAGATGCCATCAGTCAAGAAAAGGGGAGAGTCTCCCTACTTTTCTGAACTTACGCAAAGGTTGATCAGAGATTATATAGCAAAATATTTACATAATTTCTTCCTTGACAAAATCCACATATTCTCCAAATGGAACACCGAGATGTTGGTTGAAGTTAATCCATTTAATAGGTGAGTGTATGGAAGCAATTAATTAGAAAAAAATATATCCAAAGCCCCATACTAACCATACATTCATTCAGTAGTTCACCAAAAAATGAAAAAAATACTATTTGGCAGATCTCCCTTGAGCAAGAATGTAGCTTGGGTCACAAAGGGAAGATCTCTGCCTCCCTGTTTGCAAATGGAGGAACAGTGAAGAGAAGCATCTCCTACCAGCTCAGCACAGACATCTTTCAATGGGTTTGGGAAAAATGTCAGGAAGGACCAAATTATTGTTCTGTCTGTACTTGCTGCAAGACCCTCGTACGAGCAAAGCACTTCAGCTTTCTGCATTTCTATTCCTTTCAAACTGTTCAACCGACTGTCTTGTCCATTTAGATACAGGCTTTTCAGAGCTGAGACTGTTCCTTATTATTGTATTTTTCTGAAGTTTCTACCTGACATCAGTCTCAGGTGGGGCTTTTGAGCAGCAACATAGTGTCAATGCAGGAGTTAACTGTAACACAGCAGTGAGTTATTTAAATGTGCCAGTGATTTGCCTCCAAAATACATATTTATCACCAAATCAACCAACACACTGAATCATACAATATGACCAGCAATACAAACCATGAGGTTTCTCTGTTTGTATTCGATGCGTGGCAGCATTCATTTCCTGACATACACTGATCAGAATGATTTTTTTTTCTGCTTAGGTAAAAGTTTCCCCCAGCACTTACAAAGTCTACTCATATGAGCTAAGCTTTGAGAAACAGATCTGGACCTCTTCTGACTAGGCAAAGGGAGTAAAAAAAGCTACAGGAATAGATGTTGAAGCAGACAGAAACCCAAAATTATTTGCTTGCTCTAGTCAATAGGCAGATATTGCCACTGGAGTCAACTGCTATGTCCTAACAGCTTGAAATGGTGTGAATGAGAAGCAAATAAATATAGAAATAACCAAACCATCCATAATTAAAGTTAGTAAAGGAAAGATGCTGTGGCAGGAATAGGAATAGCAATAGCACTGGTAAGGCTTCAATAAAAACTTCTTGTGTTTGGATATAGATGTCCCAATGGCAGTAGATCTGGTAGAAATGTCTGAACAAACAGAACTCTCGGCTCCCAGCTGATATTTTTTAAGTGCTTCCCTAATGGGAAAAATATTGCTATCATATCCCTGACACTCATGATTTCTCATGACAGAGAACAGACAGATATAATACTAATCAAACGTACAAGGTAAGCTAAGAAAACTGATGATGCAGATCACACTTACATTACAATAAATATAAAGAGCATCCATATAAAATGTCCTCAGAAAGTGCTACTGTAAACCTTAAGAATTTAGCAAGCCAATAAAAAATTAATCCTTGTCAAACTTAAATATCTTCTATTTTTAAGAGTTCATTTGGCTGCAAATGGCTGTCATCCCTAATCCAAGTACTGTGCTTGTAACAGATGTTGCTTTAATAAAGATCTGTGCCGGAGATGCTTATTAAGCTGCAGACAGCAGCACAGGATTTACTGCTCCAATGCTCATCCTCTGATTTCAGCTTCTGCTCCTCTCAATGGGAACTTTCTATTAGTCTGGCAAAAGCAGATTTCAAAACACAGTGCAACAGGCTTTCCAGACCGTTGAGGGAGTAGTGTAAAGGATAAAGTAGTGCAAGGCATGGACATCATAACAGGCAGAATCCCGAAGGCAGCTAGAATATATTGAACACCTACTTTGTGCCAGTTTTTTAACTATCATGTCAATTACAAAGGACTAGCAGACCTGTTTTGGAGCACTGCCTGTAAGTATATTCAAATTAACTGAAATTAATCAATAATTCCAGTGACATAGGGGATGGGAGGACATCTTTATTCTTTTCTTCAACCACCAGTTGTGATCATTATTTGACAACTAGCAGCAGGGGTGGAAAAGCATGTTTCACAGCTGCAAGAAACCCAAGGACACAGCAGGGTTAAGTAGACTGTACTCAAGAAAAACTCAGTATCTGTTCCTGGACAACTCAACCTCTGTTGCAGTCCTCTGAAAAGACTTCATTTTTTCATTTTTAATGGAATTTTAAAGTGAAATAAAATATTACCTTTACAAAAAGATCGGAGTGCTTATTGTTAGATCATGAGACAATTCACAGATTCAACTCCTGATCATGCTGCTATCTCCTACCATGACCCTGCAAATACTTAGTTTGGTGGATTACACTGAATATTCTCCCTTTATTGTTGAGGGGGTTTCAACATTCTGTGTGGATACAAGTTCTGAAATGGAAGCTCATTCTAGTGCTTTTTGGTTAAGTGCTGTAAAACACATTATTCTCAGAAGCCTGCACAACTGAAAACTCCCCAAAATTTTATAAACAAGTATCAGAAGAGATATTGCACTTATATCTGCTTGCCATCTGAAGTAGTGTCTATTTTGATCTGATTTGTAGAAATGCTAACAATACTGAAGGAACAACAGATAACTACCGACATTCAAAAAAAATGAACATACTTTCTGCTGAGATACCTTCTAATAGTTAAAGATGGATTCATATAATACCAAAAAGATTGGGATTTTTTTATTTCGATTTGGTCTCCTTTAATCACTATCACTGATTAAAAGATCAGGAAAGCTGAGGTGGGGGATTTTTTTTTTTTTTTGCTTTAGTATATAAACATAACATGCATAAATACACCAAAACAGATAAGGCATAACTATAGAATTTTTAAGTTAATTTAGAGATGCTAGAATTATTATTTGAAATTCCTGCATATTGTCTTTGCTTTCCAACTGTTGTTGCTGTCCTGTTCACAAAATTAAGGTACAAATGAAGATTTCTTTTTCTCTTAAAAACAGGACTAGGTAAATAAACAGGACATTTTGGTAACTGGAAGTGGCTCTACTGTGTGTTAACAATATAAACGCCACTGGTATTGAATTTAGAACTGTCTAAATTTAATAGCTTCAAACAGCTGGTGGGTAACATTAAAAGAAAATGAATCAGCTGAATCCAAACTGAGTGACAGGAGTTGGACTTTTTGCATACTCAGATAGAATTCTACAGATGACAACTATTCCCATGCTATTGTCAGTGACAACTTCTTCATGTGAGCCACTAGACACATCAATCTTTGCAGGCCTCTCACCCAATTCATGCAACTACAGCAAAGCTTAAAAAAAAAGTATATGCAAAGTACACCTAGAATTTACCTTACATATTTTATAACTGCTAACTTTGAAGAAATTGAATGTCTCTGCTTAATAGAACACAGTGGCAGTATTTGCTATTTACAGTACCATTACTTTCAAGTCAGCTGCTGTGTCTCTGGAGAAGCAATTTCATTATTGCTTCTAAATCAGGAATTTCTTTCTCTTTTTCTTTGACCTTCCAACTACAATTAACACTACTCAAAGAACTTTTGTAAATATTTATGCAGACAGTTGCAAAACTGAAACCCCAAACGTAGGACTAGGATACAGGGGGTCAATACAGACTGTAAATAGGATTTAACATTCCATGTGCAGTGCTCTGCAGGGACCGTTTAGAAACGGGGCAGATTGTATTTCCAAAAGGAAAGTGAAACTGGTGTTAGGACCAAGTTATTAAAAAAATTAAGCACTACCACCTTCTTTCAATGGAGCCAATTTGGAAAGGTGAAAGAAAGACATGGTTAAAACATTTTGCTGGTTCTTTTGGACAGATTTCAGAACATGAGCACTGAAATAAGAGCTCTGTGTTCAGTTAACTGTTTTTGTTACCTAAACCTTACTAAAGGAAACACCCGCAAGATCAGCCATTTCTATATTTTGTTCAAGTTCTAGTAGTTATGAAGTAACTTCCGACATTCTGCAGAGGGTTCAGCAGTCACAGGAGGTTATTCCTCAATTTCAGCTGCTAAATTGCATTGTAAAATATTAAAATATAATCTTTCCTTTTAATTCTTGTTAGAGTTATCATGGATGGCTAATGGAAGGAGAAGTTCCACAGGTCCACAGTTGCTCATAGGAGGTTAGATGGATTTACAGGATAACCTATTGAAAAGTGAGCCATCCTAGGAAGTTTGAAAAACCCTAATCTAAATGAATTTCAGTTTCCGAACAGCAAACTTCAGCATCTGCATGAACTGTATTCCCTTTTATAGAATCAATGACAGTTTGCAATTCCAATTAAGCATTGGCTTCCACATCCTAAACCAATGCTCCACCCACCAGGCTGTAAGAAAAATAGAAGCAGTCTCTCTCTTGCCAGACAAAACTTTCCCCAAGGAAAGTATATGTCCACAAATGTTTATGCATCATACAAAATGTTCTGACCAGCTCTAACTCACATATCAACACCATGTCATTTTTTTTGTGCCTCTAATTTCTAACCTTAGGTTAAAGAAATCTTACAAGAATGTTAGAGAAGTTTGTTCCTTACACAAGGAAGGATTTCTTGAAGAGTTCTCCAACTGATTTATCATTTGTATGAACCAACATTTGCATTTGCTGTAGTTAGTCCCAAGTACCACATTTTGTGGTTTTGTTTTTATGGGGTTTGTTTGTTTGTTTGGTTTGGTTTTGCTGGTGGTGGTTTTTTAAAATCTGAACACTTTAAAAAAGTTATAATCACGGTATAAGCAAGTTATAAAATAATTAACGAATAGGAAAATTTTAAATTACTGGAGTTTCAATTATATAAAAATGGAAATATACCTAACATTTTTTTCCTCGCTAATTATTTCCAGCTAATCATCCTACAGCCTGTTGTTCATATTTAGTTCCATAGCTATTCGAAAACTTTATTAAAAAAAAAGAAAAAAATACCACATTTTTTCAGTTTGGTCATGGTCACTGACACACACTGGTGTCTCACCCTGAGAAATATTGTCTCACCCTTCTGAGAGTTCAGCTTGTCAGTCAGAATAAAACTTCATTTTTCATCTAAACCTGCACAGGGTACAGTTATATCCGTATAGAAAATACCCAGTTTTACAGTTAGCGTATCAAACACCTCAGAGGTAAACTGCTTTTTGTAGATAGACTGACTTGGTCTGTAGATAGACTGAGTTATATCTCCAGTATAGATATAACTGGAGAATCCAAAGTTTAAACAGATCTTTTTCCACTTCTAGTGGGCTATTCAGCACAATACACACATGGCAAATACCTATTTGATAGGTTGCTTTTTTTGTTTTTAAGTACTGCTGAGTTATCACTTCAGACTTTAATTTCATCCACAATAAATTTCAGCATGCAATGCAATTTTTTTTGTTGTTTTTACTTTTTTAAAGCAACTATAGTGTTTGCACACATTTTTAACTGGGAAAGATTTAACAAGAAGGCAGATTATCATCAGCACCACTTGTCACAAAACTTGGGCAGGCAATCACATAGCTTCCTGTTCCTTCCCACTTAGGTCAAAGCTGTTCACATTCAAACAGACATGTCAGTAACAGAATATGTAAACTCTGAAAGATTTCCTTAATCTGAATATTGCTAGGAGAAATGAAACGATAGTCAAGGCTTCATGTTTTCAAACACTGGCTGTTGTACCGAGATTAATGATTTCTTCAATTTTTAATGGCAGTTTGACTTCACATTTGAAAACAGAATTGAAACTACTAGATTTATTCTATATACACTTGACAACTATCAGGACAGAGGACATATACTGAGTTGGTGACTCAGGAGAAAAGTGAAAAGCAGGATGTGAAGATCTGCCACTGTGAGTTTCCTAGGTTATGTAGTCTGACTATCCAATCATACAATTTAACCTACTTTAAAAATGGAACGCTTGTATTTCCTAAATCTACTACTTATTCTGGAAATGCATTTCATGTAGTTGGCAAAGATAGGATTAGGTGACATTTTTACCGGTTGTGAAGGCTAAGCTATCTATTCACAGAATCACAGAATCATATACGTTGGAAAAGACCTTTAAGATCATCGAGTCCAACCATAAACCTAACACTGCCAATGTTCAGAGAACATTCTGCAAGAGCCTTGAAATTTGGACGCTTACGTACAAACTAAAATTAATAATATCTGCAATATTGCATCTTTAAAACCCAACAAAAATATAAATTGCATAAACAACCAACTTTGCATAAATATCCAAATTTCACTCAACTTTCTATAGGATCTTGGAAAAAAATGAAAAAATGAGGAGTATTCTACCTCACAATCAGGAAGAATGCTTGCAATCAATACTGAAAATCAGTCTCACCTGCTATTTAATTGAATTTCTGTGAGGACAACCCACAATTCACAGTGAAAATTGAAGCTATTAAAAAGTCTGTGCACAAGATTAATTTAGAATACTATTTTAATAATAATAATTAAAAAAATCTAAATTTCAGAGGGCTGTCATTTTTTAAGCTTAACCAATTTTAAAGCATTTAACAGATTATGCAGAATTCACAGCAATTGCAGCTATAATTTCCCTTCAGTACAGTATTACCACAAGAGAGAAAAGAGGAAGCAAGGATATGAATTGGCAGGCAGGAAATTAACCCTCAAAACCATAAATTTCTCCCTTATAAATACTACCTACTTCCCAGGAATATAATAATTTGATGCAACAACTCAGGTTGTTTACCTCAGAATTCACATAATAAAATCCTTTATTTACACATCCATTTGAAGGCTCAGTGCTGTCTTGTCAACCCAGTACTGAATTGGGGGGAAAATAAAAGCTAAAAATGTTAAAATCTTTTGAATCTCCACCACCAAACTGTATGACTCTCAAAACTGCAAAAGCGCAGCAGTATCCTTTGTTTTGCCAGTCCCTTCCCTGTAAATTAAACTCTCTTAATGTGACAAGTCTGTACTGAAACAGTTAAATTACTGCATTATCATCTATAACGAAAAGATACTTAAGGTCTTCTTAAAAAGGCTCTTCTCTACAGCTGTGACACAGAATTGAATGAAAGGCAGAATACATGTAAAACAACTGGCATCCTCTTTTTCTACACTTCACAAAATGTTTCACACATAACACATCATAAGTGGCATTTAAGGACAGATTATATAGTTTTGGCTTTCATTTAAAGAAATGTTTTTAATACTTTTCTTTCTAAAGTTGAAAATATCAAAACTGCCTGGATCACACAAACATCCAAGGCTAATAGGAGCTGTCCATGCAAATCAACTAAGTAGCTATGCAAACCCTATCAGATTGCACATGGTTTTCAACTTGTGTTTCTCTAGGTTACAGGGATGATACAGTGCTTATCCTCTCTAACAGAAGAACGTGCAGGTGTTATCAGACCTCTTAGACTGAGAGTTTCTCTACTCCTAAATGAAAATGCATACATATGTAACTGTTTTCACACTATTTTTCCTGTTGATTTATATGATTTATTGTTATTGAATTACAGAAAGTCAAAATATTTCAAAACCTTTTTGAGGTGGGAGGGTGGCAGTGCTTATTTGTCCACAGAAATACAAAATGAGAATTAGAATAAAAATCAGTATGTACCTAATTCTTGGTAGCCCAACTGAAAGTTATTTTGTATTTGTAAACTACAAGTGGAGAAGGCAAAAAGAAAAAAAGAGCCCATTGTATTTTAACTCCGTTTGCAGGCCCAACATCTGTGATGTTTGAATCAAACATATACCAGCATTTGGATTTCTAATCATTTTAAGATGGAGAAATATCAACAGAGGAACAAGTATTTTTGGTTTTGCTGGTATTATTTTACATGGAGAATATGACTAATTTTTTTCCCCTGAAACTTAAAATTGTTTTCCTCAAACTAAAAAAGTTAAAATCACAAAAATATGTATGGGCCAACAAAGAGGTTTTCAGTTTACATGGTAAATTAGCAATTGAATACCGATATATGACCTCAATAGATATTACCACAAAGGAAACTTCCAAAATCAGTCATTATCTCATAACACATAAGACTGACCACAAAGAGTCTGAACATGTGAAAAAGACGGCAAGCCAATCCCATGGTACTCTGTCAGCAAAATTACAATTCTGTGACACTTTTTTCTTCACTGAAAATATTATGGATTGAATTGTGCAATAAATAGTAGGAACACTCCTACTATTTATAGGGGAAAGTGTAATTAGTAGCATGCAAAAGGTCAGATTAACTGCCTCCAACTCCATCAAGCCCACAGATTCCCAATTTTCAAGCATAATCAAATCACAAAACCCCCAAAATTGCATGCTATCTTTTAATTCTGTTTAACTCTGTCTATGGAAAAGGTGTCTCCATCAAACTGACATTTCCAAAAGAAATAAAAGCCCTTACTTTTCCTTCTGTCTACAGTTAAAATCACTTTTCTCTGGTGAGAGAACCTCATCATTTTTTATCCAAATATGCTTATAGGCATCTTCTAGCAGAAATATTACACCTCAGCAAAGCATCCTAAACTGCTTCTCTGTTAAAGGCTACCATAGTGTATCCTGAAGTAAACCATATGGAAAGGGAAATAAGAAAAACAGTATTATCCTAACGCAGATGTCACCTGTTGTTTAGAAGTCTCTATTTTCACTCAAAAGTTAGATAATCTGATGAATTAGTTTAAAATATGTACACATTTAGCCATTCAGAAAAAAAAATAGCAAGAAGTACACTCTTTTTTGTAGTTTTTTTCTGAAAACCTGAAAAAATCTCATAAATTTTCAGAATTTGTTCTGAGAAGGTGGCTGGAGCAGAAAATTTACAATTAAATAGTAAAAATTATATGTCAGCAACTTCCTCCTACAGGGATAGTGAAATTTTTAATTTACTCTTTCTATAGGAACACTGTATTTACAATTTACAAAAGCAAGGCATATTAAAAAAAAAATTTTAAAACCCCACCTTTAGTCCTTACTTTCCATGCATTGTTGAGGAAAGCTGTGATGTTTTTAGCATTCAAATGCCAGAATAAATTCTTTATTTCAGGAATACAAAATAGAGGTTGGAAGTTTCTTATACCTGAGACAAATGTCACTTAGTGGACTTACTGAGACATATTTTCAGGGACAACAGGTGTAGAAAGGCAACAGGTAAAGATTCATCTCTACCTGATTCTGATTCTCAGACCTGATTCTGTTTAATGAAAATTTGGAAACCAGTCTAATTAGAGAAAGCTGTAGCATTAACATATTTTCTCTTTTTTAAGATGGAAGCACTGGAAATCAGTAGTTCTCTGATCTTATCTTTCTGCTTTCACTTTTTGGAAGATATTTAAGATTTTAAATGTCAAAAGTTGAACAGGTTGACAGGTCATCTAGAGGGATTTATTTCTTCATTTCCACAAGATTTTTCCAGTTTTACCACCCTGCTCTGTGATGAATTGCAGTTGTTCAGTAACCAGTAATATAAAAAGACATTATTATAAAGTAAAAACTGATAGAACAGGACTTCTGAGATGCCCTGCAAAAATTGAACTGAACTTGTCAAAAATGTCAGTTATAACCAATGTTTCTTCTTCCATGCAAGTAACATCTTTCAGAGAACAGTTACTCTTCATTTACCTTTCATCAACAACAACTAGAGAAGGTCAGATGTATTCCATAATATATCGTAAGTGTAGAATCAGAGATTAAAAGGTAGAGGTAAAATCGATACTAAAGATCTTCTCTGTTTATGTAATGTATGTTACGGTTAACAAAGTTACTCCTGCATTCATATGCTTTTGAAACTAAATGCATACAAGTGATATAACATCCCTTGCCAATTAGTCTGTTATTCTGAATCTTTCTCTCCATGACAGACACTGGTTCTCACATGATTTTCCTCCTCTTCCTGCCACTATTCTGAGGCTTTTATCCTTCCACCGTTGTTCCCTACCTTAACTTCTGAGATCATCCTTGGCTTTTCCCTTTACATCTCCAGGTGCTCAACACATTAGGGCTCAACAATGCTTTCCACCTCTCAAAAGTATAAACCATCACATACATTCACTTAATTAAGAGTCAGCAATGTCCATTTGGGATATTCAGGAAGAACTACAATCAGAATTCAGACATGTGAACTAAAACTAAAAAGGGAATGTCCATGTTTGTACTCCAATACATTAAAAAATTAAAAAAAAAAATTTCTAAGTTTCATCACAGTGAACTTATGAAGCTGTATCTAAATTACGGTGGTATGAGGAAGAAAAAAAGAGATAGATTTCAAGGGTCAAATATGTTTCCAGTTTAAGAACTAAGTCCCAAGATAATTAATTCTCAATAGGAATTCATTACAGTTTGTAAATGAATTCATCTATTCACTATCTTTTCAGTGACAAAGGTTCTTGATACATAGATTAAACTCTCAATTCAACCTCAGTTCCATCACCTCGTACTCTCACCTCTCCTCAAATTGAAAATAAGAGTCATTCATTTGGAAAACCTATTAGTTTCCCTATTAATAGAACAATGACCTTCTAGTCAAAAAGACTGTCTTCCTACTCGGTAAAATTTTTTGTTCACTTGAATTTACAATAGAGAATTGCCACAGTTAACTCTTTGCTGACACTTTAATTTTTATTATACTACAATAACTTTACATTTGCTTCACACAATTCACATACCCTGTTACGTCGGTTTAACTAGCAGGTAAAATCAGAGATTTTATTAAATAAGAAAAGGACCATGCCATTAATCAGATTAGGTTAGTGGTCAGTTTCATATCTCCCCCATTTATTATTTTATGTCTGACAACATCAAAGCCTTCAGGAGGAATTTTAAAAACAACAGAGGAATACCTAACCTTTAAAAATATTTCTTTTTTTACCTCAGGCAGCTGGCAGTTGTTTTCTATGGCTGTTTTTTGTTTCCTTTTATGCTTTACATTTCTGCTAAATCTTTTTTTTTTTTAGGTGACACAATCAGAACTAGTCATAGTATACTGAGAGCACACCACCAATACATATAGTATCCAGTCTGGCACAGTTTAACCAAACTTTAGAAGCAGCTCTCACTTCTTATATACAAAAAAAGGTTTTTTGAAGACTTCTTGATGGAATTGCTGTATTTTAAACTTGCTTCATGCCTTCTACATTGAAATTAGTGCAGAAGAGGTTACATGAGTCAAAACAGGTCTACTCACTCCATGGGCTCTAATCTTCATGTGATTAGAGATAGGAGTTCAAAACCCAGCCCAGCTTCCGAGAACTTTTATACACAAAAGCTGCCTTATCAAGGGTGGTTCTAAATTGTATGTGTCACTATTCATTTTATTTTTGACATTTTTGTATGCTTCATAAGGGGATATTATCTAAAAATCCCAGCTCTTATTAACAGGACGTTGCCCTGATTGACTCTAATATTAATATCAAGGGTAAGGAAATGCTGCCCTGCAGCTAGGTAATAATTCATTACCATGTTACGTAACACTAAGACGTAACTAGTATGCAGCTTAACAAAGATATTTGGCTTATCTGGCTCTCCACAAGGAACACCACTCTTGCTTTAAATTAATGATGAAGATAGAATTGGAAGAGTGAATATTTGAGGAAGCCTGCTTTAGTATCACAGAGTTTTTGATAAATCTTGTCTTACCAGTATGTTCAATGCTGTCCAGCATAGTCCCAAAGCATTCTATCCTAACAAAACTTTTCAGCAATTAAAACTTTCTTCCCCTGCCCAAGATCTTCAGAGAGAATAGCAATATTAGCATTGCCTAACTTTCCCCAAGTTAACTGTTATGTCTGATGATTTGCACATGTATACCAGTGTGTCAAGCATGGAACAACCCTCCCTTAGCAATAATATAGCCATAATGCTGGATTAAATAAAATTACTTTTTTATATCACAATTACAAGACAAACATTTGGAAAGTGAGTAATGTTCTGAAAAGGTGGTTAACTTTAAGAGAGAATATACATGCATCTTGGAGAAATGTATTTCCTGAACTTACATGTGCTTTAATGCTCTGTTGAAAAACGCATGACAACCTCCTTGCATTGTGCCAAATCATTGTGACTGGTGCCAGTGACCAAGGACTAATGAGGTAGGGACCAAATTGTGGCACTCATTCAATAACAAGTAGCAATACCAAATTGAACTTGTTCTAAAATACTGAAATACTGCTAATGAAGGATGAATACTGCCTCCAATTACCATTTATGCTGTGACTTTTTAATGCAATATTTAGCACATTACCCTGTAGACTAATATAGGATCTCTAACATACTCCTGGTGGGATGATGTTAGAAGACATCCTCACATTAACCAGTAATGAGGGACATTTTCAGATCATACAGAAGCAACTAATTTATTTTGAGGGATCTGCAAAGTGCTGGTACTTTAAATCATCAAAACTAAATAAATAATCAACAGTACTTCATAATATAAGCCAAAAAATCCTGAAATCATAGCAATAGGGAATTGCTTCTTTTGTAAGCAATCTGAAAATGAAAACAGTGTGGGTTTTGTGCTCTTAGGAACACTTGCACCAGTTGCAACCCAGCAATTCCTAGTATTGAGTCCTAGGTGTTAGATATTTTCAACTATTAGAGCTAGATGCTTCCTGGTTTGAAATAAAAGACTACAAAACACAGTAAATACACAGAGTTGGCAACACTATTGGCCAGGCCCCGAAAACTGTTTTGCATCAGTTTTGAAAAGGAAAAGGGAATCTCTTTAAACCCTCCTTTTCTCAGAGATCCTTCTTCTCTGTAGTAATCTCAGCTGCCAACTAATCACAGAATCACCCCCCTGTAAAAAGCAGTAGGAAACGATCATATGTATATATTCAGATAGTCTATGGGCAAGAAGTAATCTGGATTAGTCCTCCTAACCTGACCATGCTTTTTGCTGGTTTCTTGCATATGTTTTTTTATTCCTGCTTTATCTCACTCTGGACAGGTTTTACACAGAATTAATCTTTCACCCCACAAAAACATGAAGCCCTACAACAGTAGCAATTTACATTACTAACTGCTGGTGGCTGTAAAATTTTAATTGATGGGCTTTTTTCTGTTTTTTCATTCATTTATTTGGAGATATATTTTTTGTTTACAATTACTGAAAGGGACACCTCATGAGATCTGATCAGGTTGTTATCGTTTAAACCATATGGTATGAATTTCCTGATGAATTCCCTGTCAGCCTATCAATATCTTTACTTTCTCCACTAATAAAAACCTAACACTATTAATAAAAGCACAATTTTAGATGAGACATCTGTCAAAATATCCCCTTCAGTTGGAGGCTATCACGTGTTCTTCTAGTCTTGGGCATGCCAAGGGAAAAGTCATACTATGAGTAGAAAGGTCTATAAAAACCCATACCCAAGTAAAACAGATCACTACTTGCCCTGAACTTCTTTTATTTTTCTTTAAGGGGTGGCCAAGGGTCAGGCCAATGAGCCATCATAAGTCCCTTAACATTTCAGTCTGTTCTCCTTTTTCAAATAGGAATGTGGGATAGATAAAAATTATTTACAGTTCCTTCGTCTAAGTTTTGTACATGACACAACTTATGTCAATGCATTCAAAGTTCAGGTGCATAGGTATAAGGAACAATTTTATTCATCCCTTGCAAGAACTCTTATTTGTGTACATATAAACCAAGCTCTGCTGACAAATGACTTTGCATACATGCGATCCCCCATCGAGTTTATCAACAACGTAAGTACTGACCGAGAGATGTCACAGGTCATATTCCTATACCCAAATCCATCACAAAACATCAGAATTATTTTATTACCTAGAAACATAGAGCTAAAACATGCTGTGGATGTCCCACCTCAGGCAGAAGTCACCATTAAAGATAAGAACTTTGCAATACATGAATATGAGTAGAACATCATAATGCTAATATTAAATTAAAGTAAGAAAAAGATATGAGAAACGTTTCTGTAATTTCTGTTATTGACAGGGCAGGCATTAAAAATAAAACATAGTTCATATGTAGGACATAAAAGGCGGGGGGGGAGAGATTCCTGACTTGAATTATGACATAAACTACATCATAAACTAAGGCTTTGCAAAATGGTGCTAGTTTACCTGTTTCTCTTTTTTCTTTAATTGAAAATTCATAAAAGAAAAATCACTCCCTTTCCAAGACTCTTTATTTGCTTGTAATTCTTTCCTCATCCAACTTTATACACATACAACTTGTGAATATAAAGACATACCTAGCAATTGCGGAAAAAAGAAAATAGTAGTGAGACTATTCTGTAGACATGAGAGAGTGAGTATATCTTTGGGCAGTGCAAAAGCATGATGTGCCTAAATTCTCCCTGCGATGCTGACCTACTGGAAAAAATATTCCTTTCAGAAGCAAAGCAATACTGTTGTAGAGGCACATAACTCAAAAGTTTAATGCTCTTAGGTCTCAATCATGCCGTTTATTTCTGTTTTGTTATCCACCATGCTATGTGTCTACATTAGTTATCTAGCATTCTCTCTAATGAAAGATTGCTTTGAGGCTGTATTTACAGAAGCAAGGGATTTTGCATCTCCAGAGTAACCTACCAAAGAGGCTCCTGAAGCTTCTGCAAATAAATGAAAATACTTAACAGAACTATAGAGATTTAGTTATTGTTCTTAAAAGGCATTTAATTTTGGAAGAATTACATGAGAATAAAAAGACAACTATGCAAACTAAATTATGTCTGATTATTAGAAGGTGACAACAGTTTAAAATTTCAGGTTTTTGGAAGATAGATACATATATTTTTGTAGTCTTAGATCATACCCAGGCAATGCATTTTCCTCATTATACTAATGCAGGACTGAAAAGAGCTAGTAAGAATATAAGTGTAGTTAACTCTACATATCCTATCTAGTTACCCTTTGCAGTATGAACTGTTCTTAAGATAATTGAGAGCTTAAAAAGACTAAAAAAGCTATAACATTCAGAACTTCAAAATGTTTACCCTCTTTCCACACTAGGGATGGGAACTAGAAATTACAACAAATTGTAATTGCTGGATCTTCTAGTTGAATATCTACTTACTGCTTTTAACCATACAACTGCTAACTCTAAGAAGCAGTGGGGAAATTCACGATTTCTCTATCAGTCTAACAAGAAACAGCATTTACTGGGATGATGCATTATGCCAGTGATAAACTTTAATTGGAAAAATTGAGAAAAGCTCTTACTGAAAATCATTTTTGCAGCCTGCCATAGGAAGGGAAGCAGGGTACAGTGATGTGTGAGAAAGCAATAAAACATTATTCAAGGGTGTTGAAAGCAAGAGAAGAACTATGAAACTCTTTTCAACTTTGTGACCTCCCAGCTGCCAGAAAAAGACAGGTTGTGGTGCCTTTAAGGCCTTAAGGCCACAGAAAGGCCACAAAGCTGCATCCTCCGACCATCATGCTCACATGTATTCATCTAGAACGTAGTCCATACATACATTTTAGATCACCATGGAAGAAATCAAGCACGATCTGGGATTTCCTGCTTTTTCAAACATTGCACACTTTAATGCCCAATGCTAATGTAAAATGACAAGGAAATTGTTTGGGTTTTCATTTGGGGGTTTTTGTGGTTGGTTAGTTGGTTTTTGAGGGGGGTGTGGGGAAGAGTGTCATATTAAATTGAAATGTATATTTGGGGAACGTATATGAAAAAACTTGTTCTGTTTCCCTACAAAGATCATAGTAAGCCATAGCAGAACAAATGCATCCTTACTTTTACATTTACATATTGTTTCTGGGAGACAATATTAATTTTCTCTCACAGTCCACAATCACATCCTGATTTGCTAGAAATGTTGGTCTCACCTCTTGCACTAATTTGTAATGTTTGTCTTTTTTTATTTTTCGTTTGCTCTTCCACCACCTATTCACCCATTTACTGGGCAAGTGTAATTAGGGTTACATATCTTGGGACTACAAAAGTGATCACTGATACAATGATATCTATACATTACTATCTGTAACAGATGTTCTGATTATCAGCACTAAAATTCCAAACTGGTCTCTAGCTGCACCATTACATTTCTTACTCAATTATTAAAAAAAGTATTCAATAAAAACACGATACTAGCAATTCTGCACAAGCATTCAGTCTTAGCTCCCAAAACGAAAATTAATGTTATCATCTGCCAAATTTCTTGGTCTGCCTCTAAATCACAGTCTCATACAAGATGCCTACTGTAGATCAAGCCTAGTTTAATATATTCAAGAAAGGGCTAAAGTAAATGAGCCACAGGTAGCATTCTGGTCAGCAAAGCAAGAAGCTTCAGTTCCTCCAAAATAAACTGCTAAACATGCTCGGTTTTCTAAATTTCATATCTGAATTCAAGCCACAAGCTCTTTGTTCAGATGTGCTGCATATATTGAACTTTTCTATACATATATGAATCTTTTTATTTTATTATGTCTGTCATATTCTAATATTGACCTAGTTTTACTGTTCCACAACTGGAACTCCACTAAAATCAATTAAATTAATTCAGATTTATAGTGCCACAAGATGTGAGGAAGAGCAGATCCTCAGCTCTTGAAAGGATCATGAAATTAAAAATATCCATCTTAATACAGTAAATATATTTCGTGTGATATAGATGTGTGTGTAGCAAATGCTGAGGTTTGAGTGCCTCTAATTGTTCTATAATGATGTGGTACTACTCACTTGAAAACCAGAGGATTCTTTAACAACCCATGTCATTTACATCATGAAAGACTGATGTGAATTTTAGCTGCAATAACTGGAAACCCAAATTATCATATAAGTAGAACAGCCCTCTCTATGTCTCTGTTTAATCAGTTTATGAGTCACCTTGGAATACCAGGCAACCATCTTCCAATTGTTGAAAAGTTTTGTTCTGTGTCACAACCCAACAGAAATTACAGGAATAACAGCAGTTACAGTAGACTAACAGCAACTTAGAGGTACACAGGTACAGATTTCTCATATGGGGACTAATGCAGCATTAGCTTTTTCATTAGCTACAGCTTTCTGTTCCCACATCATGCCACCCACACGTGGCTGCTGCACAGTGCTGCAGTTCCCCATGGAACACTAAAGCACTGTGATTTAGTGAGTTCCAAAAAAAGTTCAAATGCTGTTTTATATATTACACAAAAATGTCAACTTCCTGGATGTTATTTCTAGAAATTTTTGCTTCATAAGAATTTAAGGTGAGATTTCCAAATCAAATCCAAAACAATATATTCCAGCTATGCTGAAGTCATACTATAAAGTAGCTCAATTTCACTGGCTTTTGTCAGCATTGAAAACAGGAAAACACTTAAGATTTTTCTTGCTCCTGGAAAAATGATTGCAGAATTATTTAATACAGTTTTCCCCAAGGGCCATGAGTAAACAAGCATCAAGAGAATGAGCTAATAGAAATAATACAACAGCCATATACTATCCCAGCAAGATAATGAGGCAACCATGTACACTCTCTGATAGTTACCAAGAGAGACTTCCCGTAATTAAATTAAACTAAATGTCAAGTAAGTTAAATCAACATCAATTCCTTAGATCCAGGTATATACAGAATTAAGATTTATTTCTATTTCATATCATTCATAAAGTTTTGTGGAAAGGAAAGGGGTGAATGTGGCATTAGAGATACAAACAGACTAATCAGACTACAGTCAAAACGAGTTTAACAGGACTCCTGTATAAATCCCAGTACAAGTTGTATGGCTGGCTATACTTTCCCATGCATCTTTGTTTTGTCTCACAAGGTTGACAAAAGATAGTAATGTTTCCTTGTAACATTTTTTCATAAAAACTCGACAAAAATAGGATTTTCATTGCACAAGAAAACTTCTGGGGTTTTTTCCTCTTTCTTAATTTGCCAGCTACCTCTGAAATAGTTAAATAAACTGAGCTAAACTACAGCTTAGTTGGAGTCACTCCAACTTCATCAATGATACTTAATATGAACATAATGTATTGAAGACTACAGATGAGAGATATTACCAAGTACATCACAGACTGAAGTCTATCCTCTTTATATCATCCTATCTTACATTTTGCTTGGAGTGAAACTAGATAGGTGGTATTCCTTCTGATTTACAGGAAAAAAATCTAAAATCATTTTGACAAGCTGAGATTCTTCTGACTACTTGGGCATGTTCAGACATGACCACAGAGTAAGGTGCAAATAGGTTTTGCAATGACTATCTATACTTCAAGGCATCTTCAAAGATTTTATAGATATTTTCAGGCACATGACGACAATAATAAACTCTTCTCAGTTGAACTTACTTAAGAGGGAATGGGAAAATGTCCAGTTCCCATGTGGCATCATGTGCAAACAGTGAGCTCTGAACTAAAATAGACTTTCTACCATTAAATATACATATAAATATGGGAGATATTTAGTTTTTATTTATACAAGCAAGTTCTGCTAGCCAATGAAGAGACTATGATGAAATATCCACTTTTACCTACAGCAGTGGATACCCTTCTATACATCAGTCCATAATTTTTTAGGCTAGATGTTTCTTAGCATATGTTGTACTATTTAACCATGTGGAAGCCATACTGGTTTAAGGTCCTACATTATATCAGCCTACCCCCCTAAACATTTTATAGTCTAGACAAGCAAGAAAACAAAGTTGAAGGTGGAAGGCAGACAAAATTTCCACTTACAAATGGGAAAGTAAGGCCAAGCAAGATCAGTGCTTGATGTTGCATAGCACATTAGTGGCAGAGTCAGTCCCAGTTTGCAGCCTTAAGCCACAGATATATTCTTTATATATGTAATATATACATATACAAACAGATATTCTTCTAATATGTTTATACAAACACATATACACACATACATACATATTTTCTCTCAGTGAGCCACTAATACATCCTGTCTTGATGTTGTCATTTCCTACTCAAGAATTTCAGCACAGTACCTATTACTTGCATTTGCATCTTAAAGCAGTTACCTCAGCTTTGATAATCAAAAGAATCAAGCCCAATTTAGTTTCACCACAGCAAGCAGCAAGATCCAGATGAACTCAGCATAATGGGAAAACTTTCTGCCAACTCAGAAACATAATAAATTTTTAATGCTAATCAGGAATTGAAAACACAATGTGACTGTAGAAGCTTTTAATTTTAAGAATCTTATTAAGGGCTTACTTCTAATTCTGCCTTCCTCCTCTGATATCAAAGAGTGCCAAGTAAACAGGCTGAAAATATTTACAAATTTGTCAAGCTAGAAAAAAGGTGGAATACAGGAGCTGGAACTGATATGATGCTCCAGCTGTTCACAAACTGGAAAATAAATAAGCTGTAATATTTAAATGAGTTCCATTGAAGATGTGAAATCAGACTGGAAAGGAAATAAAGCAGCATATTCTAGAAATTGCACAGGATTCTCTAAATTAGTCCAAACAGGAAGAAATGCATGCGTGTTTTACGTGCTTCCAGTATCACCTGCATGCAGTCCAAGACAATCATCAGGGAATTAAAATAGAGATTACATTTGTATTTTTTAATGAATACTTTCCAGTTGGAAGGATCATCCCCCTTTTCCTTACCCCTGAGAAGTGGATGGGATCAAAAAGCAATAGGGGCCAAACTTGACGAGGTTTATTGTGCAACTGGCCATGAGCCTTGCAAAGGTCTCTCAGGATCGGTAGAGCTCAGTGAGGTGCATGGTGGCTCTGTCAGCAGCGCACAATGAATGGGCACATAAACAAGCCCCAGGGAAATAAACTTAGGGTTTTCCTCCTATAACCATTACTTACTAGTCTTTACTAAGCCATCAAGTATTGCCACTCTAGCAAGTCCAAACAACCAGCTTTCCTCATGACATCTTCCACATGTCCATATCCACCTGAGACAAGGAACAGTATTTCAAACATTTAAACATTGGAAATTTCTGTAACTTATTTAGAATACACACCTTGTCAAAGATGTCTGCAAATTCCACAAATTATCATCCTGCCACACAGAATGATAACAGAACTATTGTTGAACAATAGCTTCACATTAAACACTGCAAAAACTAAAAAATAACACATAAATCTAGTGTTCTATAACATTTACTATTATATTATTGCTTTTACATCCTTAATTCATCTTTTTGCACTTACGCATTAAAATATTCCACTTGATTAGAACATCACATATTACCTTTTCCTAATTCTCTTCAAGTTCAGGAGATAAATAGTATGCTGCTACTGCACCAAGACTATGTAATGAAAGCTGTTCTAAAGACTGCATTCAAGCTTCATCTGTTCTTAAAACTTTAAAGATAGGTAGTAAACACAGCAGACATTCTGCACAGAGAAACGCAGTTCAAACTGTCAGTGTCCCCAGATTTTAAACAAATCGAAAGCGACTTTTATTTCAAAAAGTGTTTTTCGAAGTTGCAACAGCCTAAAGACTTTCAGGATATTTTTGCACACATACAATTTGTGATGTAATCAATGCTTTAGCTCCATGCCACTGTTAAACATGATAGAAGAAATGTAAAAATAAAAAGATAGAAAACCCCTAAACCTGCTTAGTAACAAGGTATAGGTAATATATAAACTTCTCAGCCAGCAGATAAAATTTGGAGTCTGAGGATTACAAGCCCATCCTTCTGCTGCAGCCTATTAAATTACAGAATTATCACCCTAAAGTGTAGATGTTTGATCAGCTGGGTGATTTGACCTGGACTAGACAAGCCAGTGTCTAATCAGTATAGAGCATATAGACAGGTATGACATCATAGAGTGATGCTATTACCGTTCTCTGTATGGCTATACCGAAGAGGGAGATGAATGACTTAAGTGCCCTAAACAATCTCTGTCTTGGGATTTTTTGTGTTTTGTTTTACATGTGGTATTCTTTTAACTGTGTCCAATATTAAATCTGGTATAATCTGTGTATCATTCCAACACAGGATGTCAAGGGTAAAAAAGACATTAAAAATACCTTTTTATGATGAGAAAAGTCACTTAACAGTTCTTCAACTTAAATTTTCACATGTGAAGGAAAAAAAAAAAAAAAACACACACACAATCCTCCTGCAATAAATGCCAACAAACTGGAAACCTGAAAGAGGTCAAAACTCCGTCAAGGGACAAATGAAAAATTATACATCTGAATAAGAGATTTCTGCTACAACGCTAACCACTAGACTGCATAAATAGAGAGCTTGGTTTAATGATGAGATCAGTACTAAAGATGACTTTGTAGAAAGAAGAGACTAACCGAAGAAATTTACTTCACAAATTATTTAATTATCATGAAATTTTTCCAAGAAGGCCAGGATTTCTTCTGAGGGAATGATTATGTTGTATCTACAGTTTTCAGGAATTACCCATTGTTGCACTAATATTTAGAGATGACTAAACAAATTCATATGCAACTTTATATATTAAAACATATAAAAAGCTACTTAGTAACTCTATGCTTGGATGTAGAGTTCACAGAAAATACGTATTTTCAGAGAACAATTACAAGTCCTCATTGAAGTTGGTAAGTGGTTCCAACAGACAGAAAAGACCACAAATATTTCTGTCATTGTCTTCAATCACAGTATGTCAGCTAAATAATAACAGAAACACCAGGCAGTAAGTCTCAAAATCTCTTCCTTTACCAGGTCAGGAGAAGAAACATCCCTAGATCATCCTTGATTCAGTTTTCCTTTTAAGTACAGTCAGCAAAAGTCAAATGACATTGTTCTCACCCTTCTTCAAAACACGCCTTGCAAATCTTTCTTGTAAAGGGGCATTGTAATTGAATAAAATATTTTGTAGCTGTTGAAGAATGTTAATTTATCAAAAGAATATCTCTCTTCACATTAAAAGTAGATTGCAACATCAAGTCCAGACCTGAAATTTCCTGTTCTGGAATTCTAGGCAAGTGCAGAGTCAGGACCACACCCCCCACACTCGCATACATACAATACAAAAGGTGACAGGTTTTTCTCTCCACTTCCACTGTGTTTAATTCAGCATTAAAATATAATCTCCTAAAAAGTAACATACAGTAAGATAAATAAGGGACTGTTACCATAACAAAAACTTGGGGAACAAAACCAAGCTGAAGAGTATTGCAAAGCAAACATTACAAAAATCCCATTCTCCCATCATCGCACTCAAACTCATTGTACAGCACCCCTGTCCATCCTATCATTGGCTTTTCACAACACGGCACAAAATTAATTGTGCAATGGTAGGTTCGAAAACCTGACAGATAATCTTGGAATTCCTACACTTCATGGTCATAACAACTACTGCTTAAAACCCTTACCAAACAGCTACATTATTTACAAGCAGCACTAAGTTCACTTCAGGTTGTCAAGAATATAGGCATAGAAGGAGAATAAAATTCTTAAAGCACTCAAAGAGGATGATGCAGAAAGGTCAGCTATGAAAGTACATTCATATAGATTTGCTTTAATGGCTCATATTCCAAAGTTTTTGAAGTTTTTTGGCTTGGTGTTGGGAGGTTTTGGGGTTGCCTTTTTTTGGTTTTATTTTTGTTTTTTTATGTTTTGGTTGGTTTGGGGTTTTTTGTTTTGTTGGGGGTTTTTGTTTGTTTTTGTTTGGTTTTGGTTTTTTTCTTTTACAACTTTTTGTATTTCAAAGCCTAAGAAATTACTTAAGCTGTTAGAATAACAATAATTTTTGCTTATTCTAACCTTATTAGGTTTTTTTTCACACACACAAAAATGGAACCATGTCTACTGTTATGCAACAATATCACTCTTCCCTTCCAAACAAAGGTAAAACAAGAGTTTCTTGATACAATCTGACAGAACTGGCTAGGCATGCTATTTGGACGTAACACTATTTGAAGGCAGGTTACCTTTTCCAAAAAGGCTAGGAAAAAAACTTTATGATAATGTGTCTGGGCTACAAATCCTCAGATATTTCCCATCATCCAAGTCAGCTTCATGCCAAATCAATCATAAAGTAGCCACCTGAGATGTAAACTGAGACAATACTAATTATTCTCAAGTTATCCTGCTGCCATGCAAAGCTGGAAAGGGGGTACCACCGATTTTATTTTTCAGTGCTAGGTCTCCTTCAAAATGAAAGGAACTCATAACTCCCTTTTCCTTAGTACTACAAGACAACCAGAATTTGAGATTTCTTCCAATTAGCACAACTTGGCTAAGCAGTTTTACCAGCTGACTTTGATCCTTAGTAGGGGCTAAATGACTAAATACAGAGTCATGAGCTTCTAAAACTGGTAGTATAAAATCATAAAAAGGGGGAATTTAACTGTCTTTAATGATTGGGTAGAGTATTGAATTAATATTCACTTCCGAATTTTGGTATTGACTTCCTGGGTAAACTTTCAGTATAGAATTTGAGTTTGGGTCTCATATCCTCTTTCTGTCTTAACCAAACTGAAAGCTCTCAAACAGGAAAGCACCTGTTCATGTGTTTGTGTGTTTGCAGTGCTTAGCAAAGCATAGCTCTGATTTATGAGACATCATGAAAATCTTATAGTTTTTTATGTATTTCTTTCCTAAACCTCCACAAGGTTTCTTTCACTGACCTTTTTTGCCCACAGAGCATTAGTACAACACTAAGACCTTAAGACTTGCTGTTGTATTAGAACAGCAACTCCATTCAACATTTGTTAAGTAAGACTGATATGACAAATGAGCAGCTATATAATAAATAAATATATAGAAAACCATGAATAATAAATAAAGCTTTTACATTCTGAGCACATATGAAAAGAAAGATATATGGGGGAAGAATTGATTTTACTGAGAACCTTTAGTCTTGGGTTTTTTTCTTTCTTTCTTCTGCTGGTAGATATTTCTGCCTCTTACATGAACTTTCAGCCTGTATATCATGATTCTGACACTATCTCTGTCTTTCAGAAAAAAGAAAAAGGATTTTTTTTTTGCTTTTGTTAAACATTCTATGCTCCTTCAAACTAAAATCTAACCTGACTGTGTGAAAACTGAAGAATGCAAGAGAACTTTATCACTTGTTCCATGTTAATATCAAGAAGCTATGTACTGAATCATTCTTACCATAATGAACAAGTCTTAGATTAGTATATCTTGCTGGTAAAAAAATTGTTTGTACTAGGTAACTGGTTTTGCTATTAGAAATAGACTCTCCTGGGAATACAACTTTTGTCAAAGTAACTGCACCTGTAGTAGGACATCTGTAAGCACAGACATTTTAGCCATCATACTATTGAGTACTGTACTGGAGGATGGGGGAGGAAATTAATAATAAAGTCAGTGATTCCAAAGTGATGGCTCAGTGCTCTGTGGTCATCATCCAACTGAACAAGATACAGTGCATTACTGTGTTCCATAAATGGTGGCACATAACCACATAAAATGTGGCTTTGAGAAGTCAAATGTTGCTGGCTCCATCTAGAAGCAATTTTCCAGGTTCTGTCTTACGTACACGTAACTCAGATGAAGTAGTGTTACATACCTGTCAGAATGTTAAGTTATGCCATTTCTCTTCTGTGGCATTTTACATCAGTGCAAGTTAAATTTCCAATCACAGTTAATTGAAATCATTATGTTGTCAAGATATTTCATAATATTAACAGTGGATTGATAGTCTTTTCATGTTACTATTTCAAAATACTTCTCAAAAGAAATGTTTTGTAATTTACTATGCTAATTAATACATTACCAGCTCTATTGATTTTAAAAGAAAATGTTGACACTAATATAATGCTTTCCTTATAAAATGTATTACCTTTTCCAGAAGACTCGTTTAACCTGGTTAAATACGGAGGACTCTAGCACAGTAGGATAAGAAACAAAACGTCATTTTCATTTTGCTTTTCCAACTACCCTTAATAAAGCCAAAATATGCAAGAAAGTCTTTTTACTTCGAACTGATGTCTCTATTCAGTGAAATACTGTGAGACTTCATTGCTGCAATGGTCACATTAAAAACATTGTTTTGTGTAACTACAAAAAGAAAGTATTTTGAGGAAAAGAAAAAACCCAAGCATTAAGCTTTGCATTACAACTTCCCTTGACCTTGCTTTATTAGACAGCAGTACTAAAGTCTCTACATGGCTGTGTTAAAAAGCTTTCTGGAAAAATCTTATCTATAGACCAACAGACAATACGCCATGCAGTAGTAGGAAAGTAGGCAATATGTCATACAAAACTTGCCTTTTTTTTTTTTTAACGGTTCTCATAGAACACTGGATCTGTCAATAGACCTAATAATTTTTTGTCATTTAAACTGCAAGACTAAAATTCATCTTTGTTTATTTATTATCTAATATTGATTTAGCCATGCCAATTTAAGGGTAATCAGCATGGCAATAAAGAGAAACATCCTTACTGTCCTATGTCAAGTCCTATAGGATATGCAACAGAAAAATTACATGCAAGATGTAAATCATTAAAGCCAAAGCCATTCCAAAAGCACTTCCTGCTGTAATTTCATGTCAATGCTTTTAACAGTTTTAAATGAAAAGCAACACCCTGCTTTCAACTCATTATTCATAAACAGAGAAGAAAAATTACTTTAAAATTCAATTATTTGCTACAAAGTTTTCTAAAATGGAGAAACTTCAAAGTAATGTTTATTCATCCAAGTAAATTTACTGTTGAGTATTTTATTATCAAATTAGTAAATGCATTACAGAAATGCAGAAGTATAATCTCTGCATTATACATGATTGGGGAATGAAGAAATCTAGCAATTTGTGTAACATTTAGTAAGACAAAGTCAAAAAAGAAATGAAGTTATCAGATTCTGCATTAAAAGCAGGTATCTTTGTCTCACTGCAGTGCAAATGAGCAACTACTACTTCAGAACACTAACCAAATCTAATCCTTATACTTTAAAACCTATGCATACAGTTTAAATAATATTATGGCTAAACCCTGCTCCCACTGAAATCAACAGAAGACATACAGAATCATGAGTTTGTGTTTCCTTTGCTGTCTTCTGAGAATATACTTACTGAAGTACTACATGTATATACACTTGTGTCCTTGGGAATAACTATCACACTGACCTATTTCCATATAAGCAGATTTGTACATTTAACGGACCTTCTGTTCAGCAGTCTATAGGCAGAAAGCACACTATTAGATAATCGTATGAGAAACAGTATTCTTCTGAAACTTACTGGCTCACATTACCTTCCTACAAAAATGGGAAAAGGAACAGGTCACTATTTATTTCATGTCATTTACCAAGAACAAAAAAAATGGTAAGGCTTCCAGAATAAGATGCAATTGAGGCTTGGGAATTAAAATATAATTCTATAGTCATACACATGAGAAAAGACCTCACTGATAAGTTTGAAAATTTTTACTAATGTTTCCAGCATCAGTTTCCTATCTTGAAACTCATACAGACTCAGTCTGCAAATAAGAGCATGGCATTCCAAAACTGAAAAGATGTCTAGAAAACTAGAAGTGCTATAGAGAACCATATAAAAACCAGAATGTCTCCAAACACATAAGAAGTTGCTTCAGCCAAATTTTTGCTCAACCTATAAAACTGTTACTACCATTAAATATTAATTGTATATGCATACCTGGTCCTGCCAAGGGGAAGTCTTGACAGGGGAGTTTTGACAGGATTTCATTTCTATTCAATAGCATCTGACCTTGAGCCCAGGAAATTCCCTGGAGGATTATGGCAGGCAAGTTTTTCTGCTTTGTTTTGTTTTAATTCTAAAGTCTATTCATCTTCCTTCAAGAAACATCCCATAATTAGTTTTACATTAACAATATGCCTGCACATATATTAGTCTTTAAATTTCTTGTAAGAGGGCAGGTGTCCTTAGTTCTGATAAAGTTTCATTTGGCTCTCTGACAGGAACAGGCTCTTCCAAATATATTTTCATCCTTGAAAATAGCAGACTACATCTGTCCTCAGTTAAACCAGTGTAAATGTGGATTGACTGCACTAACTTCAGTTAAATTACACTGATATGGACGAGACCAAAATTTGACCCAGAAGCTCAATACAGATATAAGTTTGTGTTTTAAAATGCTTTCAGTCTTACAGTTCCTTAGATTTTTTTTTTTTTTTTTTTTTTTTACTTCTGACCTAGTTTTTGGCATCTTCATAATGAACCACACTACGCATTTTTTAACCCAAACCAGTAAGCAGGGAAAGGTAATTCAAATAATACATTTGTCAACAATTCTGTAAGCTAAATTATGCTTTTTAGACTTTTTTTCTTTTTGCTAGCAAATAAAGACACGTATTTTGTTTTTACAATACTTGACTGTGTTTCAATGCCACTTTGAACTAACTGCTTATCATAGCAGACATAATCCTGTCACCTTTTTCTACATGAAGAGTTTAAAATTAAAATTGATTACTTCAAAATAAAACAAAAAAAAAAAAAACAAGCACCAAAAACTTCTAAGTTTTTTAATTACATTGAGCAAAACAGCTTTCCTGCTCTTTTCAAAATACTTGTCCTTTAGTCTAAAAAGTAGAAAATATCAAAAAATGGAGAAGACAAACAGTCAATAATATTTTGCTCCTAGTACAAGATGAAAGATAAAACAGTAGAACTACTAATTATACACATTCATGTTTAATCAAGGTTTCCCAACTGAAATTCATGTTTTAGCTGAATTCTTTCTAGTCAGTTATTCATTTTTGTGCAGTGTTAAACCATCTTATCACATCTCTCAAGCTGAAACTAATTCAGCATCCAAGACCAATAAAAGAAGATCAGGAGGCACTTATTGTCTTCCTTTGTCATCACTTCTTTTAACGTCTAAACCAGAACTCTTGGACGTAACTTTGCACTTTGTTAGAGAAATTGAAGGACTTGATATCATCCACAAGAATAAAATTGTAGAAAATTCACTAGATTAGGAAATAAAAGGCATGCACATAACTTTCTGAAGGTGTAAGAGAAGCAAAGGTGCACTGCTTTCTTTTTAACCTGAGATGACAGCAAGTCATAGTTTCTCAAAGTACACTTTTTATTGTTTGTTTCTACTTATGCATAAAGCACAAGAGATTACAGCACATTTCAGACTAACAAATCTCATAAATGAACTGCACCTTTAAAGCTAATAGTGCCTTTTTCTTTTGTTGTCCTTATATAGAGCCTGCCGGTGTATAACACAGCAGGTTTAGTCCTTTGCCAGCCCACCTTCTGCCCCCCCCCCGCCCCCCCGAGGACTTGGAAACAGTAAAAGAGACACTATCCAGCTCCTGCATGTTATTGCCTTTCAGTTGAAGATAACTCTGATTATCTTCTTGAGTAGATTAGGACCCCCTAAAAAAGTTTCCTTGACAAGCAGATCCCTTTCTCCTCTCTCAAATCAGCTCTCCTAGATTGGAGATAGCCTAACATTTATAGAAATCATGCTTTTGTGGAATAGCGATTAAAACAACAGTCTCTGCTGCTAATTTACTCCTCTTGTCCATTATAAATTTAAGGTAAGAAAAAGGAGTATGTTAAAAAGACCAATTTTACATAAAAGTGAAGTAGTTAATCTGACACTGAAACACAGTTCCTCATCTGAAACAGAATCCTTGAACTGATCATTGAAACCTCCCACTCTGGTATCATCTGACACATTCAATACAAAAAGAAAATATGGTCAAGATCAGAGAACAGGAAGGACCAAGATTTTTGGAAGTTTAAGAATAAAGCTGCTAAACCAATAACAAAAAAAATTAAGTCCCTCATTTGCAATAAATTATATGACAAACCAGCAGAGAACTGGTCAGTTCACCTTACTGTATTTAAATTTGTATCAGGTGCTATCACATCAAAAGGAACAGAAGAGCATGCCTTACTTTAGTAACAAGTGAACTGGTTGAAATACTCATTAAGATAAGAATAATGTAAAAGTCTAGAGAAATATGGTATCATCAGTACCAACCTCCAGAGTTCACATAAAGTAAACACAGGGCTTTGCAAGTGCCTATCAAAATTCTCTCTGTAGAGTATTTTAATGGCAACTACATATTAAATCCTCATACAGTTGAGGCTGCCATTATTTGCTGAAGAAAGCTTGAGAAACCTTGAAATCTGAATCCAACAATATCAAATGGTGATGCCTAATTTACTGCAAAGAGATCTGAATAAAAAAAAAAAAAAAAAAAAAACACACAACCAAAACCACAGAACCCCAACACCCCCCGCAAAAAAAAACCCAACAAAAAAAAAAAAAAACCCACACACCAAAAACAAACAAAAACAAACAACGACACACCACTTGGAACTGATTTACAGTATATATTTTTAAAATACTTTCCCTCAATTTTTATTTTGGACAAACAAGACAGCATGAATGCATTCCACTGTAATACGTTACAGTATGGAAAGTGTTGAAAACTGTTAAGTTTAACCTCTCAATGGTCTCAAAATTCTATTGGCCAAACAAATCTGCATTTCAGCAGTGTCTTAAACTGTTTCTTCTATGCTTTCTGTGTTACTGATGAAATCAATGGAACTTCCTGACAATAATGGCATTACACTGAAGTCACAAAGGCATAAATGAAGTTCCTGAATTGTATAACAAGTTTGGGGGGTTAAAAAAGTTTCTTCACACCAACAAACAAAAATGGAAACACTATTTAAACCTTCTAGCGGCTAGATGCAGTTCATTAATTAGTTCCATTGGTTTTTAGAATCATTTTCATATCTAACCGGTTGCTAACAGGTTCATTTTTATCAAAGTCACAAGGGTTTACCCAATGTGAATCTGAACACGTTATCCGTAAAATAAAAGCATGAACTGTCTGATCTCTTTATACATAGCTCTATTTAATTTATTGTATTTTTCACACTGATATTGTTTGTTTAAAAAAAGCTTGCTATTCTTGATATCCTAACCTTGTAAACCATATCAAATTGTGATGCCTGATTTGCAGTGAAGACACTTTATGTTAATTATAGCATATATTTTCAAAGTATTTGTATTCTGTATAAAGGTAAATTTTATATAAACACCTAAATAACACTGAAATGCCAATACTCATGCCGAGTCAGATGTTGCTGTAATATTAAACCTTATTTAAAATGGGAAAGTGGATTCCTACACACTCATCACTGTACCTGTAAATGAGACCTAATTGCAGGTAAAAAAGCTGTTTACAATTAGCATGTTAATTCTGAAAGTGCAACAAAAATGAAGATTTCTTTTCCAAGCTTTTTCACATGTTCCTCGTCCCCAAATAATCAGAAAGACAATAAAGTAGAAAATTCCCTTATAAGTACAAGCATCTAATGTCAGTATTCTTAACTATACTAGATAAGACAAAGCTGAAGTCTCTCTCAATCCAATGCTTACCTTGTGGCAAACCAAAAGTTTTCAAACTTCAGCTTCTGCTTATTCCTGTAATTCCGTATCAGTGAATTAACTCATGTGATTAATTCTCAACCAGTAACATAACTTAAGTTTTATAAAACCAGATTTAACATTTTTTTTTTACCACAAGACACATTCTCTTAAGGGAAATAAGAAAAGATCTCACATAGGCAGGCTTTTCATCTGTAGAAGTAAAACAGTGGTTTTGGATATGCAACAGAACTGCATCATTAAAAAATAGGTCTTTCATATCAAGAGCCATCAGCTATAAAGAGACCATGAGCAACTAGTGTTGATGCCCAAGGCTCTTTCCAAAAGAGAATACATAATGAGTCTAATGGACTGAATGGCAAGGAAAAATTCAGATTGTTTATCTGTCTGCACCTATCAGGCCCAAAAGAGATAAAAAAGCAGGAGTGCAGAACAAAATCACTACGGAAAAGAGCCTGTAGAGTAAAAAAATATTTTGATACAAGACCATGACATCTTCAATTGCAAAATATGGAAGTAAAAATAATTCATACAAAGATATAGAAACATAATATGTGTGTATAGATATACATATTTATATAAAGAGGACATAATATATATTTCATAATACTAGATGGATTATACTATATAGGACAGAAATGTATTTTGGACCTGAAAATGTGCATTGGAAGAGTTAAAAAAAATTCCCTAAATAAAGTGAATTCCTGATTTCAGTACTTTTTAAAAGCTAATTTCAATATTTTTTACAAGCATGGGCAACTATTTTTAATCCTAGCTTGCACAGAATCAAAGGGAGAATAGCAAGTTTAGTTACATGTTCAAAATCACCCCTTTCTGTTATAGCTGAGAATGGAAACCATGTGAAACTTCCAGTCCTCTGCTGCATTTACTGAATCACACTGCTCACGTTATTTTTCCAGGGTGACAGAAAACGCTTTGAAAATTAAGAATTACTGTTATGGACTGTACCATCTACTGTACGTCCTCTAGCTGATACTTCAAAGAGGATAGTTTTCTGTCCAACTAACTCCTCCAATGGATTTAAGCCAGTGGCTGACAATCTCTTCCAGTCTGCAGACCCCTAAAAATTTTCTATTGTACTTACAAAACACCAGACAGCAACTGCAAACCTATAAACTGTTGGCTTGGTTTTCTTAGTTCCTTTTCACAGCCTTCTATAACATCAAATTGAAAACCATCAAACAACTCACCCAAAACAACTTTGTAATATTTACCATGAGAGAAAACAAGGGAAAATGGAAAAAGTAATCTATAGGGAAACTTTACTACAATTTTCTAGAGTTTGACAGAAAAATATCTACAGGTTTCTCAAACACCTTTCTGTTAGTGTGACATACAAGTCTTTTATGTTCAACATGATGATTTATGTTACTGTTTTGTGATATGGAAGAACTTCTGATTTGCATGTTCTTTATTACTTTTTATAATATTTTACAATCCTTTAAGCACAGCAGAAAAGTACTTTAAAATCTAGTCTGACAGAGTGCAACTTGATCACATTCATTGAAAGAAACCCTTAAGCATAAGCATCAATGACAAAATTTGCTCAGGCCTTTGTTGAGACCAAAAATATTGCAGTCTTGGGGGAAAAAAAAAAAAAGTGAGCAAACTGCTATCATATTCAAGGAAGATCCTGCCAAATTAATCTTTTCATACCTGTGCTGGGTTTCCATACATAATACTATGCCAGGCTTTTGAGGGGTAGAAGAATGTGACAGTTCAGCTTTGTTTACATTGCTTAGAGCAGAACACAGAATTCTCTGATTTAGCTAAAACTACAGAACCGATTGTGCCAGGTTCTGTTTACATATGCATGGTTGCTAAACTGTTGCATGGAGTAAAAATGGTAGCATGCAACACTGTCCAGACAGTCTAATGATACCCAAAACACATACAGATCAACTGTCTAATGGCATGCTCCATTGATTTTCTAGTTCAAAATTCTCCATGTAAGGTTTAACCTTACAGGATTTGGGTTGGATAGATTTAAAAATCAAAAACAAGGCAACCAAAGTCACGAGGCCAGAACTCCTTCCTTCTCCTGAGGAACAGTTTAAAAAAGCACAAATTATAAAATTAAACAGCTCACAAAGATGTTACAAACATTTTGCATTGACACTAAAAAGCAGACGATATACTCTTGCTTGTTACCAAGATACACGGCTATACTTTCTCAAGGTACGTTCAGTACCTTCAGAATGCATGTTATGGGATTAAATATAATGGCTGACAATAACAAAGAAAATAGTGCATCTCCATGCAAAAGCTTAGCATTCTGCAATCCTTTGCAGCGGGCTCATAACAGCATCACATTTTGTATATCACAATAATCAGATGGCTCACTAAATCTACTCATCTCTACAGAAGTAATTTTTGCAAGCTTTTACCCTGACAGGCATAAATAGTTTTTTTAAGACTACGTAGGAGTGGCATGTTTTTCAATGAGAGGACTGTGGGCATCTGACCGAACTGGATGGCTGCCTTTGCATGCAGTGAAGAGTATCTGTCTACACAAGGCAGGATCAGGTTCCACATTTCACCTTAGTTACTAATGTGGTATCCCCCATTCTAAGCAGTAACAATTACACTGTGTTTGAAATACATTTTTGTTAAGTTTGGACTAGAAATAGAAGAAGAATCAGATAACTTTTCCTTTTCCATTCTATACCTACCCTGCCTCAATTAAGTTAGTTTTGTAAGCCCCTCTCTATAACCACCGTCAGTGGTTCTATAGCTCATTAGAAGGTATAGAATTACATTGCAGAAATTGCCGTTTCACCCATGTATCCTAGCTAGCTATGCTGAATAGAAGCAGTCTTCACAAGACTGAAAGAAGCAGCAGGACTGCTTCAAACTTCTGAAAAGTCCCGTCCCTTCCCCTTTTGAGAAAATATTAATAGATCTTGAGTAGGGAAGGCTCCCACTTTCCCTACTCCAGCATTTCTCCTGTCCTCATCCTGAGATGAAGGGAAGTATCTGCAGGATGAAGACTCTTACTAGGAAGGAGGGAGCAGGACCAGTCAGAGCAGACATGTAAGTTTCACCCTTAAACTCACGGCATTTTGCTGTAGACTTCTAGAAGACCCTGAGAGCTTTCAGCTTCTAGGTGAAACACATGGAGCAGGCAGTGAATATCCCCCGATTTTTACTTGGAATTCACAATTTCTTCGTCTTAGTTTCTACCATTAGATTTCCTGCTCCCTTCTCAGAAAGATGAGTAGGTTGTGTAATATTACTTCAGACTGAACCAAGCCTTCCGAATCTTACCCATAAGGAGAAACATTAAAAAAATATATATATTATCTAGGGAACGTGTCAAATTGGGCTTGTGACTCCTGCACGTCAGTAGCTGGTATTTTAACTGATTCTGACTGAATGGCATACTATCCTTCCAGCAGCAGGACAGACATTAGACTTCACAGGAAAAGTGGGACTTTCAGCAGCTTTAGTGGTAAGCTGTGAAATTGTCTCTGCTGCAGCATTTGAAGCTGAAACAAAGCATTAATTATAACAGAGAGGAACCTCCTGTGCCAAAACAATGCACCTTTAAGGAACCACTTAAAAACTACTGAAGCCAAGCAGAATATGCTGAGAACATTTCTCAGGAAACTTGTAAATATTCAAGTATCTATCAAACAACAGGTTTAAAAAAAACAAAACAAAACACCAAAAAAAACCCTGAATATTTCAGAAGCAAAAGGAAACTGATTTTGAGAGACAATATTTTGTCTGGAAATTAACTATTACTTTTTGCTAAACACCGAAATGGAGATTTTAAATTTTTTTTTGTTTAACCACAAGCTTAGCAGTTCATTCTGTTTACCACACACCTCAGAACAAACCATTGATGGCAGAGCTGCACAAAAACATACGCAGAATTATCTTTAAGAATATGCATTATCACATCAGTGTTTTGATTACAAGCACAATTTTATGAAATACACTAAATGCAAAGAGAAAAAATATTAAACAAACAATATTATCAACTGCATCATCAGAGCAGCCCTTTGCATGGGAACAGTGTAAATGCCTTAAGGGGAAGCCATCTGTCTTGTCTGGTAAGCTTCACAAATATGCTTCATTTGCAACAGTTGTGTCCATATCTTTTGTTCGATACCTGATTACTGTCAGTGGCCCATAGGTGGAAGGTAAATTTCCTCCACACCACACCTTTATCATAAGGATGCAACACAGCGTTACCAGAAGGAACACTTCCATATTTATGTACTTTCCTTCTAGCTGTATCTAAGAAAGAAGTAGCAAGGACTTTTCCTAACTGATGTTTGACATTAATACAGTGATACAGTCTTACAAATATTTTTCATCAATGAAGACTTGTATAACTTCATTGTTGTAGAAGTCTTGTAGAAGTCACCCTCTACAATAGTAGTTTCCCTAAGCCAGTTTTGCTACAACTGTCCGAATATTAACCATGTTCTTGACTTTCTCCAAAGAATCATACCATTCAAAACTTGACACACCATGATTTTTAAATATGTTTGCTGCTTTTCATTTTAGTGATAGAATGCCACAGATAACTTAACTTAGAAAAAAAGGGAGTGGTAGATGTCAAAGATGTTAGCACAGTGTATTTATTCCCACTGTAGGAAAAGTCACATGCTTTGTAATAATATCAGAATAGATTCTACAAGCGTGGCCATCTACCTAGAGGTCACAGAATTCACTGCAGCACAGCCGAAAGTTTCTGAAGATAACTTTACAGTAGGTAACTCCCATAGCAGCAGCTATAAGCTGACTGAAACACCGCAGAAAGAAGGTAGATTACACCACACTGAGATCTGGCTTACAAAAAGAAGGATTTTTAAAATTAGCAATTTTAATTAAAATAAACATTTATGAAGCGTATGTGTGATGTATACACTTAATTTTCTATTTCTCCACTTTCTGAACTAAGAATTCAGATGCAAGGTTTTAAGTCCAATTAAGTCCAGGTCTCAGTATAGTTCATATCATTCTTTTATGAAATATACCGTTTATCCTTTTCTTGATTTGCTTTTAGCATGTACATCTACCTTATGCTCACCTAACCCATCTCCACATAGCAGTATTTAAAACCGCTAAAACTGAGGAGAAAAAATACTAGTTATGTTTGATTAGCCATACACTTCACGGGAGACTTAACAGAAAAGAAAGTTTAAGATTGGCATATAATAACACTAAAAGCAAGCTGATGGAGAAAGAATTCAAGTCAGCTACCTTTCTTCCCATATTACAATATCATAGCTGATAATAAAGTAACTTCTTGGTCCTAGATACTGCCTCATACTGAGAAATTAGCATGTTCTTGTTTTTATTTTTAGTTTAACCACTAAATACTAGTTGGGGGGGGGGGTTAAGACAAGATCCACTGAATTACAGCAGTTTCACAAAACACAAGGTGGCTATCTTAAAGGTGTAGTGACAACCAGAAATGCTGCAGCTACATTGCAGAATTGAATAGTTCAATGCTAAAGAAATACATATACTAGAATAACTCTCTCCCACAGGACTGTGGGCAGAAGTTCACCCTTTGATCCAAAGCAAAAACCCTGCAAAACAATCCTTGGTATTGTCAACAATAAATAAATATTCAGAAAAGGAAAATGCTAAAGGGAACTTAAACTAGCTGCAGTTACCATAGAAACCAGCAAGACTTACTCAACACTTCCTACTCTATTCCATTATCATTCAGTATCTCATGAACTCAAATGGAGAAGCATTGTTCCTATTCCTATGGAAACTCTGGAAATAGCCCACATCATCGTCACAGGAGATTAAAGCAATCCAGAACACATCTCTTGGATTCATTTATGTGCCGCCAAGAAAGATGTTATGAAAGATTAAAAATAACTAAACAGACAAAGTCCATTTCTCAATAGAGAGGAGCAGAATCCAAACTATTCCCTATGAACAGTAGGTAAGTAACAAGCATTGGCAAGCAGTTTATAATCTGTAAACAATTGCGATGAACAGATCTGTACAGTTACACTAACACACTGAAAGGTACATTCTCAGCAGCTTTGTGTATTATCTTTATACAAATGCCCTAACTTGATAAGACTATGTCCTTTAGTCCTTATGACATTTATTTGTTGACCAGGGTGAGGAAAGGGGAACTTTTATACAGATATAATAGTATATAATCTAAAATGCATACACAAACTCTTTTCATCTCAGAAGACGTGAAAAAAAAATCTGCTACACAGGTTCAAAATACATACTGTTAAATAAACAAGATTCATGAATATTTGAATGATTATGTATTAAAGGTAATATGCTTCCCCATCACTCCCTTCTGACTAGATGTCTCCTTTTTCTACTCTATTAATCTAAAGATGTAGACAGAGTAAACTTTTGATCTACCGATTAGAAGGTATGACTGCAAGCCGTGAAAATGTGTCATCTTCCCCCCCACCCCCCCCCCCACCCCGAGCCAGTTCAGTTGTCTATCTAGCACAGAGACAAATCTCTGACCATGTTAATATAAGATACTTTTTAGGAAGAACAGGAAAGAATAGTAACTTTCTGTAGTCCATTCCACTCATACAGTCTTTGGAATAGGTATGTTGGAAGATTACCCTTTCCATACTCTGTAATAGCTGTTTGGTATCTGTTGCCCATTTGTCCAATCCATTTTTTGAACCTGTTGACACTGTCTACACAGTCTCCCTTAAAAAAAAAAAAAAAAAATCCAGAAGTTTACTGATCCTCACATAAAAAACCCCACTTTTTCAAAATCTCTCTTAAGTTGATCTCTAACAACTTTCATAAATCACCCTTGGTTTTAGCATCTCGTTAATAACAGTTTGGCATAGATTGTCCACCAACTTCCTTTGTGAATGCTGACCATACCCCATGCCAGCCTTTTCTCCAAACTGAAAACTTCCAGCAATTTTTAAATATTAAGGCAGATGTTTTGCATCCTTACTGCTTTTGTTGCCCTTCTCTGTCCTTTATTCTGTCACTCTTAAGATATAAAAATAAAGACTTCACACAGTACTCAAGATGTGGGTATATAAAGATTTTTTTTAAGTAGCAAAATTATGTCATCTGTCTCATTCTTGATGATGCCCAGAATCAGTCAATTATTTCAGAGAACTATCCATGGTAATGCCAGAATCTTTCCTCAGCTGTATCTACCAGTTCTGGCTTCAGAATCATGTAAGTGTGGTTTAGATTTTTTTCACCTTGATACACTGCCCTACTTTTACACACACTGAAGTTCATCTGCCACATACTTACTGCCATGGGTATGAGTGTGCTACTAATTCCTACACTTTGAGGTCGTCATCAGCTGCTTTGTGTTTTACTTTCTTCATCCTTAAAATAGTCATCTGCCTTAAGAGACAGTTGTATACTTAATTTATTTAAAGCTACTTACTGTTCTGTCACCCTCAGGGACATGTAGAAAGGCAAATTAATGGTTAATGTGATTAGATAACTTATAATCATTATAATGTCCCTGAAATGTTTAGCAGTCCCAAATGGTCAGGTAAAATCTTTATGCTAGGAATCGGAAGTGGATTCAGTCCTGAGTAGAAAAAAAAAAATGCTCTCTCTCCTGAAACAGGATGACAGTAAACCTTGTACTGAAACTTTAGTGTATCTTTTTAAACCTTTCAACCACATCTTGAGAAGCTCCAGTTTTGCTTTAACTTTTGTGACCTATTTTACTTGCTTATGAAAACAAGTCTTGATATGGGTGCAGTGAACATATTAAAAACAAAAACAAACAAACAAAAGAAAAAAACCCAAACCACCAAACCCAAAACCACTGAGGACATGGAACATCCTGTGGTTTCTGCCTGTGCAGTCAGACCTGGAGGTTGAAAAAGGCTTCCAACCTTCTCCTCTAGCTCAGAAACCTAGAGCACAATGCAAGGGAAAATACAGCACTAGTTATTTTTGCCTAACTAGGGGAGTTTATAGGTCACAACAAACTTTCCTTAACTATCTAAGAAAAATTGTAATGTCATAAACCAACAGACTGCAAAACAAAAATCCTGTTACCCAAAAACGCATGTGCTTCACTGATGAAAAACTAATGCCAGGTTTGGATGTGTAAAATGCTTGAGATATTATGAGTATGAAAGACTAAATCACTGAAGAATACATTCAATTTCTACTGTCAAGTCAAATAATACATTTTATTCTAAATTAAGTCCTATTCAGGTTAACTGCATCCTAAGAACATTACAGGTGCTCAGAAAAAAACTGTAAATTCCACAAGAAGACTGGTTGCAAGACGTCTCCAGGATGACAGGGTCCCACAATGGAAAGAAAAAGAAAGACCAACATTTATGAGAGTTTTGTTTATCCTTGCGAAAGTTTGTTAAACTCCATATTCAAATTCTGAGATGTTGCATACTCAAGGTTGCTCAAGGTTTCTCTTCCTGCTTTGCAAACCTAGCAAAATAGCAGATATTGTCAAGAACACTGTCAAAAAATCTATTTGTATACCAAACGTAGCTGCCCTCTCCAAATCCATACCTGCCAGGGATACCAAGTTATCCTTTGAGCATCTATTCTCATTAAGTCATGAGAGAACCGTTACTGCTTTTGGAAGTAGGAAGAAACCCCACATAATTTCTGTGCTGTTAAATTTCACTTTGGCTGCTAGGCAACTGTAACTTATTGCAAGAAGTGGTGGGGTTTTTTTCCCCTTCAGTGTTAAAAGAATTTGAGTCCTCTCCTTCAGAAAAAAAAAAAAAAAGAAAAAAGAAAAAAAGGCAGCAAGAGCAAAGCAAGCTGTGAAAATATCCTGAAAAAAACTAAGCAGTATATAGCATACTTACATTTTTTTCCAGGAAAATCTACTATAATTATGTACATATTTAAAAATCCACTGGTTTTCCTTACTTGTATTTTTTCAAAACACTCCTCCAGCTCTCAAGCAATTCACCTGTATACAAACTTTAAAAAAAAAAAAAAAAAAAAAAAAAAAAAAAAAAAAAAACCAAACAAAAAACCCCACAACAACCAACCACTAGTACTTTTAATTCCATTGCTTCATGTATGATTTTTTTCCCCTCCAGGGTACTCTTATTTTATATAATTTTTAATGAGCTCCTCTTTATGACATATTTATGGACAAAACCTATGTCTTATCTAAGTAAAAATAACTGACACTTAAGAATGTTTGCTTGAGCAAGAGTATCGCAAATTAGTTGCATTTCAGTACGACATGTATGTACAATCCAACTGTAAGCATTCTAAACAAATTAGAAAACCTGAAGGCTTACAGTGGTATAGAGTCACAGAAAGATGCCACTCTTATCTTTCCCTGAATGAGCAGTAAGGCCTTCTAGCATTTTTAACAGTTCTTCAGAAGTCCAGTCAAGGGTCTAAATCTTTCCATACTGAACATTTAGTGCACTCTCTATTCACTAGACGGTCTTTGATTCACACTTTTAATCACGTTCTAAAGTTTTGACACCAATTTCTCAGAAACTGTAATGAGTAGACCTTGCAGAATGAGACCCTCTGCCAAGCAGAGTCCCAAGTTTTATTACTAATCTCAAAACTTCGTTCTATCTTGCCAAAACATTTTTAAGACTTGCATTTTTTCAACCTGCGAACGTGTAGGACAGTCAGAGCTGGAGAAAAAAGAACAACTGCTAGATCTTTTTGATAGATTAAGAGAATGTAGCAACAATTATGCATTCCAACCAAACTATGTTACAGAAAATTTCTATTTAATTTTAAATGTATACTGGGGAACATACAGTCATTTTTTAATTTAAGAAAGCACCTTCATATACCACTTCCTCATCTTTAGGATTTTAAAAGTAGTTAGTAAATATTAAGAACATTAAGAAAGCAACCTAAATAATCTTCTAATTAAATAACTTAGTAATAAACAACTTAAATAATTAATATGCTATTGCAACTAATTGCCATCCCCTCTCTTCTCCCCAGCTCCCCTCCCCCAGCCAGGGCTTTTCTTCTCCTCTTCCTTTCAATGCTGCCAATCTAAAAGACATTTTCATCATGCAGTGATTAAAAAGCAAAGCCTTATATGCTCCATTTTAACAGAAATTTGCGTGTTTCTGACTGACTGTTTCTTTTAGGTAGCGTGAGAGTGAAGGCAGTAGGCAAAACCACCACGTGGCGCTTAGCACAAGCTAAGTAAAGCTCATATCTCTGCCATGCATTTACAGGTCATGTGTTAAAAATGGAACAAACAGCAATTTGTTCCACCATTTTATCTCCTGGATTTGCAACTGAAATAATGATTTTTCTTTCTCTGTCAGTTTAAAGGAGAGTCCACATTCAACTGTGTCCTGGATTGAACTGTGGTAACTTCAACAATATATGTATGACTTTCTCTTGTATATCAAACACTTTACCTAATTAAGGAAGTCTTTTTCTTCTTACTCAAATGATTAAAAAAATTAATTTCAGGAAGGAAAATCAGTTCATAAACACCTTGAATTTCCTGCTTCTTCAGATTAATTATGAATGTGTCTGATTCTTCTTTGAGAAACCCACCTCAGGAATTTTTATCTGATACTTCCATCATCTACAGCATTATATAGCATTTCAAAGCAAATCAGTTATTTCCCTGAAGAGATTTTAAGTAAACTGTTACCTTTTGTTGTTATGCATATTTATGCCACTCAACATCAACTGCAAACAGAACTGCATGGGTTCAATGATCATGTTCTTAAATCATGTGCTTATGCAATTTAATTTTCACATTTTTAAACAGTATGTAAAATTCTCATCTACATTATTTAAGAGCGTCACATTTTCAAAGGTTGTGCCGCCAAGAACATTACGTTACACTCGTGCTTTTAAAACCTAAAGAATGAGGAGAAAAGGATATTCTGACCACACACCATGCCTAGCCAGCTCAGTTTTCTGCACTACTTCAGAAAACAAAAAGAGTTTCTAACTGATGGACATTCTGGATCACACTCTACAATGGTCTTCCTCCAAAGCCTGCCCTTCAGATGAAACCGGGTAGTGTGAATGTTCCTTTATGCATAAACCACTTCTGAGAAGTCAAGTGTAGAATTAAGCTCCCAAAGCAGTAAGAACGTCTAGTTCTATTTTAGTACTTTAACTCTACAATATTCATGTAAACTACTGAATCAACTGCAATATTAGCACAATCCCATGTACATGCCACTTTTACGTCTAGTCCATCTAATCTTGCTGTCATTAACAGACAAGAATTACATCCTATGAAACACTACGTTGACACAATGATAAAACAAGTGATGGTCAAACGTTTGAAAATTTGATGGTTTAATTATTTAGCAAGTAAATTTCCCATGCTTGTTTCTCATGTTGCTCCTCTCCCCCCCCACCCCCCAAAAAAAGAAAATTCTCTTTTTAACAACATGAAAATTACAGAAATCTGTGTCCTAATGGTTCTCTGTTGGAATTAATACAAAAATCACTTTGAGGAGCAGGGAACAGGGGCAACTCTTACCTCATGTAAGCAAGAGCTAAGGAGATATTAACAGGAAATATTTGAGACACTATCCTTTCCAATAAAGCTGCTCTTAGATACTCATGAGATGAGGGAGTAGCATACTAAGAAATGACAGAAGGCAAGCATTTCGTAGAATGCTTCTGCAGCATTCGTAGAATTCATTCTGAAGAACCGGACATAATTGACCACTTCTGTGGAGCAATGCATGAAACCGGCAGCACCAATTCTTCTGTGCTCGAAAAAAGTGAGAAAGAGTAGGTGCAAACAATACTGAGTTTTACATAAGAGCACCAGTATGAGAAGCTTTTGTGCCAGGGAGACAGTTAATTCTGCCAGCATTCAGAATCACTTCCACAGAGAACGCATGAAAGTTTTTTTTCTGTATACAGAGATTAATTTGCACAATACCCGTATCTTTGGCTTCACCTAGTTACCTCTAACATGTACATGTAAAAAAATACTGCCAAAATTGAAATGACAAGCCTGGGTTTTTCCACAACTCACAGCAAACACTGCTGGCAGGCCCAGGCATCCATCACAAATAGGTTTTACAGAAAGTTTCAGATACTTAAAAAGGTTGATTTCTTTTTATTTGAAACAGAACATTTAATTGAAGTCAAATGCAAAATATTTCAAGGTTTGAGAAGGTTTTAATTTCTCCCCTCTTTTAGTCTTTAAATGTAATTCTTCCTCTTTTTATCAATGGAATGGGAGGGGAGGATACTAAGAATACATTGGGGGGGGGGGGGGGGTCGCTTTTATTTCAGTTACAGAACTCTTCCCTCCCCCACAACCACCAATGAATTAAATGTTTTTAAGAAAACTAGTGTGGAGGGGAATTATCTCTTTCAAAGTGTTTGTCAGGAATGGATTAAATCATTTCAGTAACTGTCTCCAATGACCCAGATCATGAATAACAAGCAATACCCCTTACTTTCCAGTAGGTGCACTGAAACACATGATTTGGAAAATGTTTTTTCCAAAATAATTTTCAAACTAAAAAAAAAAGTTGTTAAGTTTTCAACTACTTCTACAGCTACAGTGTTGAAGAAGGCCTTCTAGTCTGTATTTTAAAGGGTGCCTACTGATTTGTCTATCTATTGTCTAAACAGAAATGTTAGATTTCACAAAAAAATTGGGCAAATGCTCCTATGTTGATGTAAATGTCCAACATGGTACTACAACTGCATGGATGTGAAGCTGTGACCTTTAAAAATAAATTTTGTCCTGTATTTTCCATACTGTTGGCCTTCATTTTCTTCACCTGTGGGTAGCCATGAAGTTTAAATATTAAAGAGGTAATTATAAGAGCAGCCACTATATAAATATTTGTTCCAACACCCACAAAACACCTGGAGGAACTGATCTGATAAATTAGGAAGCTGTTTTATAAGGTTACTGGGGAAGAAATAAAAGCTAGACCTGACATGTCAAAGATATGGTGACAGACTCCAGTAGAGAGGTCCAAAAAAATATTCAGTTTTGGTTCCACTCACAGCACTTGACAGTCCAGTAAGATTCACTTTAGAGAAAATGACTGTCCAGTTAAGAACAATGATGAGACATTTTCCATGAGCAGAAAACACAAATAAGATGCTACTTTACACTGATGTGCATTCAACACTTTGCTAACTTGTCTCCTTCACTTGTCAAATAAACCCAGGTAGCAATTACACAACAGCCTTCACGTGATCATGCTGAACTGAAGATCAGTTACAACTCTTTTCCCAAGTCCATTTTCAATGGACCACTTTTAAAACTTTTTTGTAAACATTGGATATAGAAGATTGATTTTAATTTAAACACTCACGGTGTAAAAATGTACTATAATTTCTTTAGCTGCAGATATCTCATACAATTTTGATTTCATAGCACTGTAAAGCCACCGGTTCTTTCTTCTTTGGGGGGTGGGGGGGGGGTGGGGAATGGGGAATGTAATTCCACACTTTGATTCAGATATATAATAGCTGGCAGGAACAGGCTGTGTTTAGTAGGAATTCATGAGTACGCCATAATATTTTCAAACAATATACTTTGATAAAAATATTGACTTGACTTAGCTACATCCTATATCTACAAATAACGTGAATATTCTCTCTAGAACAAATCTTCATTGAAGCAGTTAACCTTTACCAAACATAACTATAAAGTAAAATTTAAATGAACAGTCAATGTTCATACTGGAAATGGTCCTCCAGAAATTACATCCTAACAATTCAAATCCTGAAACTGATAAGTGCTGTATTAAAATAAATGCACCTTGTTTTCTAAACTGAACAAAATTAACTAACAGATTCCATACATCACTACTTATTTCTCATATTGATGAGTCATATTGATGAGTCCAGATGTGTACAATACCTGCTGTTATACCTTGACAAGAATATAAATATACTCTCAGAAATAATCTGACCCAAGGATGTTGGCCAGCTGTCTACAAAAAACTCTGGAAAAAAACTAGTTCCTTATAAGATGCAATGGTAAACTGCAAGTACAAAAAAAAAAAACCAAAAGAAACAAAAGTCATCAAATGGAACTGACTAAGTTCTCCCAGTGTCTTGAATAAAAATATGTAGTAAAATGTGTTTTATATTTTAGGTTTTGATCTTGATTGTTGGCTTGTATTACTGCTCACATATACTTCAGTAAAAACAACACAGGACAATTTCTGATTGCATAGCTAGTAGCATAGGACTCTGGTTTTGGGTGATTTCTGGCCTTGATACTTCAATTGGAACAAGAAAAGCATGGCTCTGAGATTTGTCATTTTTAATGCTGAAAACATCAGGAAAACACACAAAAGATCAATATGCCGCTTTTCATAAGATGATCAATATGTTAGTTTCACATAGAAGACACGTAGTGCTAAAAGCAGCAATAGAACATGCTTTCAAGCTATTGATAAAAGTCAGCACTTAACATAAGCAAATGGGCAGAAGGTATTTTTAGGAAAAAATAATCAAAATAATAATATTGCAGAACTAAACAAGACAGTAGCAATTGAGCCGCCTCAACTTTTCACTGTAAAAGACTTGATTGGGAAGGCAGTTTCTTTTCTTCTCCTTCCCTTCCCTACCCCTGCCCAAATAATTACTCTATAAACCAGAACCGACTCACACTAAAATATCTCTTGACCAAAGTAAACAATCAAGGACACAAATTCTGTTTTCAGTTTAACCCAAACTAGTTCCAAAGTCTCACTGGGATTCTCAAAAATTTTCAATGGGATTTAAATCACTTTAGCTGTTAGGTTATAAGTATACACATTCTAACAAGGAAACTAATCAAAATCACACAGGAGACACCTTTTACTTCAGTGAACTCCACAGAAAACCCTTGGCAATTAAGTATGATTTTACAAGGCTATAAAATAATTATATTCAAGTAAAGTAAAAACTATAAAGTTTTTTCAGTGGAACTTTAAACTACATGTTATTAATATCTGATTTGTGGCTCTATTTGATACATAACTGTTCACATGTTTGAAGGATTTCCTAAGTTAATAAAGAAAAGATCAAGAGAACATAAAATCATTACTAGTCTATTGGAAGTATCACAAATCCCATTGCATGGCCAATTCAAACTTGTCTTTGCTTTGCAGTTCTGACTACTACCTACATTTTGTAACACTGTGCTTATTTTCCAAGTCAGCTTCCATTTTTGCTAGCACAATTTTACTTCCAGACAAAATAGGCCTATAGTTTTACCACATAATATGAAATTATGTGCTGGTTTTGGCTGGGGTAGAGTTAATTTTCTTCATGGTAGCTAGTATGGGGCTATGGTTTGGATTTGTGCTGGGAACAGTGTTGATAACACAGGGATGTTTTAGTGCCTGCTGAGCAGCGCTCACACAGAGTCAAGGCCTTTTCTGCTCCTCACCCCACCCCACCAGCGAGGAGGCTGGGGCTGCACAAGAAGCTGGGAGGGGACACGGCTGGGACAGCTGACCCCAGCTGACCAAAGGGATATTCCATACCATATGATGTCATGCTCAGCATATACAGCTGGGGGAAGAAGAAGGAAGGGGGGACGTTCAGAGTGATGGTGTTTGTCTTCCCAAGTAACTGTTAAGCGTGATGGAGCCCTGCTTTCCTGGAGATGGCTGAACACCTGCCTGCCCATGGGAAGGAGTGAATGAATTCCTTCTTTTGCTTTGCTTGTGTGCGTGGCTTTTGCTTTCCCTATTAAACTGTCTTTATCTCAACCCACTCATTTTCTCACTTTTACCCTTCCGATTCTCTCCCCCATCCCACCAGGGGAGAGTAAGCAAGCAGCTGTGTGGTGCTTAGTTGCCGGCTGGGGTTCAGCCACGACAAATTACTAAACTCAGTGTTTGTAACACAGTTCAAAATCATGGTGCCAGAATACTGAAATAGGTGAGGGGGGGTGGGCTGGAAGTCAGTTTTTCTTACTTGCTGTCTCTGCTTGTCTCTTGGAATGGGAATTAGTCTGCTATTTTTCTTCCAAAAGAGAAAATTGGGATTGACTCAGCGCTGATGCAACAAACCAATCAAAAATCCACCTCTAATGCTGGGACACGGTGTTTGTTAAAAAATGTTCTTTAAAGTAAGAACACAGAAAATCATTGAAAACTTACAAGTACTCTGCCAGTCAATGTCTGGGCAGATATCATGACTCCTGCCCAATCCTTCACAGAGGTCATCCATCCCACTTCTGCTGCCACATTCTCCTCTTTTTCATCTGTTGATTTGCAGGCCCCATCTGCCTGTGTATCTCCACCACCATTGATCTTCTGGGCCTCCTGCAAAGTAAATATTTGGGTTAGTTAATGTTTAGCAATTTGACAGTGAAAATCAGTACACAGCTGTGGCTAAGAAATGCTATGAAAAAAGCAAATCAGTCTTCCTGGATTCCTGCTAGATTAAATTAAGCACCTACTTGGCCATATCTCTTCAGAAATAATAGAAATAGAAACGGTCTATGAGGTACCAGACTAACAACTAGATAAAAATACTCTCCTTGACATTACATCTTAAGAACATATATTTGGCATCAAATATACTATATGTTCCTTCCCTATAAGCAGCATAATTGCCAAGAGTTATGTAAGCAATTATAGAGCTACATATAAATGAGTTTGTCAGACATACACTGAAGGACCTTTTGATGTATTAGTTCAAAACAATGTGTACTAGGTGTGAACATAATTGATGTACAGTTTTAATTTACTATCACTAGAATTAATTATCTGAGTAAACCTTCACTGAGAAGCATGATGTAACAAGACAATAATTATCAAGTGTGAGGGGAACAAAATACAACACAGAATCTGCAGGGAGCTGACATGATATCAGTGAACCAGTGTTTCAATGAAAGTGTTTAATATATCGCAGGAATTCTTCTGTCAGTAAGTAGCTCTTGTAGAATGGAGAGCTAGATATTAAAGAGAAGCCTCAGCTGCACTAAGCTGACTGATGAGTCACATGCACTAGAATTCATATCAGTATCTCCCGGACGCTGCAGCAAGGATGTCATGCTCTGTAACTGCCTGCTATGTGCTACAGTCACAGATGCTCCACAAAAATCAAGAGAAATTATAGGAAAAGCCAGCCTGGATTGTACAGCGTTTAAAACATATCATATGCAAAGTATCAGACTGTGCCATGAGCATGCCTTTGGTGACAGCATAATACTAATGTCTTCCTGAATACTTGACAAGTTCTGCTAAACAAGCATAGGGGAGGCAGCAAAATTCAGTGCTGAGGCAAGTTCTGAGCACTTGAACTGCACCCATAGATCTACATTAGTGCTTCAAGCACTCTGCACAGACCAACAGCTTGAAAGATCTTGTTTATAGATGACTTGCCTATAGGCCACCAAGCAGGAAATCAATTGCCATTAATCCCCTTTGGGATATCCATTACACAAGCAAAGATGTTTGATGCTGGTTCAGTGATTATTACTACAGTAGGAATACTACACTACCATGGTCAAAACACACAAGCTATGAGATGGCCTTGAGGATGCAGCTGGACATAAAGGTAAGGGCACTTCCTGAGAGCAGTACTGAACTAATAAAGCAGCTGCACTGAATTTGTCAGCAAAGAACAGTAGAGCAACACTAAAAATATAATATGGAGACCAACAGTTATTTTTAGAGAATCTCAGTATTACAACTTAATTAGCTAACCAGATTCTTCTCTGTTAGTCTCTCTCTCAAAATGTGGGCTCTATCTTCTTACTAGCAATTACAGCACAGTGCACGATGTGGCTATATTGATAACAATTTATTCAGAGTTACAACAGTAATTCAGTACTTCCTAAGCAAATAACCAGACAGGAGCTACTTTATATTTGCATAAGTGGACCTCATTCCCTGACAAATTTGGATACAGTGAATCAGATGCTTTGCACTCAGCACTGAAAGACGTATATGGCATTGCACACGCACAGAGCACAACCTACAGAAATGAGCTCATTGCTTAGTGACGTATGGTACAGCACAAGGCATTTCCAAGAGACTAACACTTGGCTAGGGACAATTTGTGACCCATATCATCACCAAGCCATACAGACCAGTCCCAAAGAAATGCCTTGACTGCCATCAGTGTTTTGATTATAGACCAGGAAAGAGAAACCTAGCGTCTTTTTTTTGTTTGTTTGGGGTTTTTTTGTTTTGAGTGGATGGTGTGGCTGTATATACCAGACATTGTAATAAAACCAAATACTGAGGTTCAGGCAACCTAGACACATCCCCAAGGCCCCGGGGCAGGCAAGCAGCCTGGGGCATCATCAGCAAGCCAAGACAGCGCGAGAGAGTAAATGGGGTATGCTCTGGGGACACAAGACTCAATATGGGAGGTGAAAACCATGCAGAGAGCTATCTGCATTGCAGCAGAAGAAAACCAGTCTAAACCATCTCTAATAAAGCAGCGCTGCTACCAATGAAGAATCAAGGGCAGGGGCATTAAGAAATCCTGTCCCCCAGCTTTGAGCAGGGACAAGTTTCTATCACCATGGTAGCCATATCATTTTGACACAGCAGAATTTGTTTCTTAACCAGTACTGCCATCACAGGCCTCACTGGCCCTGGCCACTCTCCCCTAGGGTCTCTCCCAACCCTGCCTGTGACCCAGGACACCATTTCAGCCCAGCCCACGGCCACCAGCTCCCCACAGCCCTGCCGTACCCAGCCGTGTGCCCCACTGAGCCGGGCCCCACCAGCCCAGCCAACTCACAGCTGGTTCCCCTCACCGGGCCTGATCCTTACCCTCACCCACAGGCTGATGTCCCGGGCTGGCCCTGGCCTGGCCCCAAGGAGGTTCCTGATGGCCGGGGCAGGGCTGCCCAGTGGGGCTGCCCGCTCCCTGGCTGGGGCGGTGGGACAAGGCCCTGGCTGCCAGGCCCGGCCCTGCCAGCCTGGGCATCCCCCAGTCCCCAGGGAGCCCCCAGCCCTGCAGTGCCCTGACAGCTACTGACGTTAAAAATTACATGTACCATTTATTTCTCTCTTCCCACCAGTTTGTCTGCCTTTTGTAACTGTTAGAGCTTCTCTTTCAGATTGTAAACTCTACATGCCAGATTTTACTACGTGGTTCTCCTCTGCATAGCACAGTGGGCTTTTATACTCTGTACAAAGTTTATACTGAATAAAAGTATTAATGTGGTTTTCATAGTAAAGGAGGTGTAATTATGTCTTCCTCTCAGATAAGAAACTGAGATGGTAATTAAGTGCCTAACTCAGTCACCAGAGAAGTCATCGGCAGAGCGAGGACGAAACCACGGACTTGATTTTTCCACCCAGCACCCCTATTTAAAATCTCAGGGATGCACACCTTGCTAAAAACATTCATAATTATGGATTTTGGTAGGGAAAGTCACAGAACTACAGATCATTAAACAAAGAGTTGAACGGAAAATTTTATGGTAGTGGACTTGAAAACATTAAGGTTAGAAAATTCTGTTATTGTTTACATGCTCCTTTACTTAGCCTCAACCTTTTTGTCGCTATATCAAACTAAATTTTAAAGACATGATTATTCATAAGATTATAAAAATAAAATTCCTTAACACTCAGTAAAATAGTAGACAATTTACTTTATTAAAGGAGAAAGGTAGCTTTTATATTTTCAAAAGGTTCTAATACCCTGCAGTTCTTTTTGCTATATTGACTTTCGGTTGCCAATAGAATAGAGCAATAAGATGTGACAGACCCATTCAGTATTTGATTCTCTAAAGGTATTAAAGTCTGTAATACATTTGAACAGCCGTATTTCTGCATTTATACCACTTATTTCACCTCTATTAAAATCTCCCATACATATTATTTCTTAATTAAAATATAAGTAAAACAATCATCCTCTGCCAAGTGTCATTTGCAGCAGAGTCTCATGATCAGCTACATACCAAGCCTAACTCTCGCCATTATTGTAGCTATAATTAATATGCAGAGTAGTTGCTGTTATGTAATATTTGTATTCAGTTGGGATATTTTCTACTTTTCATCTACATGGCTAGCTGCTTAGCTTACTTAATTGGCAGTTATGTATTAAGGAAAGTTTATTCCCAAGTCATTATGCAATTGTGCAGAGATCACACTAAAGGAGATTTAAAGGCTGCTTTCACTTACACTGTGTACAAATCAGTCTTCTTATGAACTGTATAGTCCTGTTCCATTGCTATTTCTTCACCTCAAAGCATTGAGTAACTAACACCACAACCTGAAAAAGGTGCTTAAAAAAATAACCTGACAGTGACAGTAATTGTTTAATTATTTACAGGCTCGGTAGCTACAAGTAAGGTAATACGACCCTTATCCACTCTGCTTGCCTGTTATTTCACAAAGCGTTTGTTATTTTAATTACTTGATGACAGGAACATGCAGGTAGATCAAGTGAGAAGCAGCCTATTTTGTGAAATATATTTTTCCTGAACTTTATAGCAAAATGGAAGAGAATGCATGATGAGAAGGGGTGTACAGGAATCAGGACTCACTGTTCTACCAATGGTTTCACACAGACCTGGACCAGAAACTTCAATGCTTTGTCTTACATTTTCAACAATAAATATTGATGTAGATTACACAAGTGCTGGGATGCTTAGACACAGTTACCTTAAGAAAGCAGACTTCAAAAAGGGAAAAGACACTCAAAACCAGTTTTCATTTTTGAAAATGTAGTCCTGCCTGCTTCACTTTACCTCTCTCTAGAATATCTGTACAAACATAGAACTAATGCACAGACACTCCATTCAACCCAGGGCTGTACGAAATAAAATCAGAAAATTATTATGAAAACTTAATACATCATCGGAGAATAATTTGCCTTTTTAGAAGCCCTTAAAAAACCAGGACACTATGAAGACAACCTGGTAAGCACTCTCTGAAGTATGGTACTGAAAAAACACTTGGTGTCTTGTTGAGATATGTTCGAAAACATAGGAAACGGGCAGGTAATGTGAGGGAAAAGAACTGGGTTAAAGCCTGGTGAAACAAAGACAAGGATTTCTGATATTCCTGCTTATCTAACATTGAACTAGTATGAATAGCACGCAAAAATCATTAAGTATCAACTGTAATGAGAATACAGAGTCATGCCCACATCACACAAGAAGCAGCAGTATGCTCAATTTAAGCAGATGTTCGAAAACAGTAATACCAATGGAGCAAGCCCACTACCAGCCTTGGAATCCCATCCTGGAGAACATGAGATGAGAAAAGGCCTGGCAGAATGGCAGTTGCACCTGTTTTGAAGTATGCAGTAATAATACAGTAATAAAATATAGTTTGGGGAAGCTAGGGAAGGGCTGCTTTAGATAATGATGCCAGTAACTTGCAATTTTATCTCTATTAACTGCCCCTCAATTAACAGCATTGCATTCCCTGAGCAACATTTTCATACTAGCCACTCTTATACATTGGAAATCTACGTTTATGTTCTTTTCCTTTTCATTCATCTGTTTCCCCAAAGCCACCAACAGGTGCTATGTGAAAAGGAATAATTTTGCATATAAGACTATTTCTCCTTTCTGTTAGGCAGACCTCTAAAACACTGAGTTTAAAATTATTACTCTTCTATCAGTAATTCAATTACATGCCCTTAGATACATTCTCTCACCATTTTGATAACTCCAAACAGGGGTCTTAAATTTAGGTAAAACCATAATATTATGCTGCATTCTTAGCAGCTGGGCAACGTACAGCGTACGTCAAGACATCAGGTACCTACTGAATACATTGCCACAGCAGATGTTCCCCATCAGATACAGTTACCATCTGTAGTCTTCATCTTAATAGTTACTAAGTACCAGTTCATCCAGTGCTCAAAACAAGCAAACCAAAAAACCTGAACGGGTTCACCTGTTCTACTGCAGTTTAGCAAACACAGGATTTCACTGGAATATTAATAAACAAAGCAGATGGGAATGTGAGAAATAAATAGCTGTATAGAGACTTGCAAACCTCTTTGAAAAGAGTCAATCTTGCAGGAAAGAGAAGGCAAAAGCTAAACTAACTGTGAGCTAAGAGGTAATCCACAGCATTTCTTTGAATATTTGGTTCTTAGTCAATATTCGGTTACATTGACGTCAGTTATCATACTGCAGCTATGGTTTGGCTAGTTTCAAAGGATTAATTATTGATACCCAGAAAAACATTATTCCTTTCACTGAATAAAAGGAAACAGAATGATCTGTGGAAAACATGGCTGATGAGATAGCCAAGCATTTTTCTCTCATAAAATATTCACGAGCTATGTAATTTGGTGTTTGCAAATTTGGCAGGTTAAAAAAAATTAAGTCCAAAATAGATTCCAAAACTTTTCTTTTTAGTTTAAGACTGAGATAGTAAACTCCTGTCAGACAACTATTCTTTTTGTTTTCTGCATTCCTGCAGAAATTCTGAGAAGCTCCTTGCCAGTCCTTACTCACACCAGAACCTTACTTTCTGTGCTGACCAAAAAAAAAAATAATAATAATCCTTCACTATGAAGGGTCTAGGTTCCAAGACCAAATGTATTTTCTCTTTTTCCAGTGACCAGCTTCTCTGTTGCATTTGTGCATACCTTCAGTAATCCTGACAGACTTTTCTTCTGCACCCTTCATATTTCTGGTATGGGTTACTTACATAAAATCCCCTTTTCATGTCATTGTTTTGACTGACAAAAGTTGCTGCAGTAGGGGAATTAATTCTAAAACCTTGACCTGAGAGGCAAGCGAAACTAGATTAGTAAAACACGGTGTTCCAGCCATGATCTCACAAACAGCATAAGTCTGCCAAATGAAGGGTTCCTGGGTATGGTTCTCACTTAAGAATACGAAACAGCAGACACCTACATTACCTGAAATCTGAAGAAACTACAAAAAGACTCAGTTCAAAGTTTAAAAATTTCTACTTGTAAAAATTTTACAAGTACTTTCTTGTAAAAGAGTACTTTTACAAGTACTTTCAAGTACTGAAAGTACTTTCTACTTCTACATTGATGTAAAACAGTATTTCTGAATAACTGGAAAGCTGGCTGAGTGATTTCCATACCAGCCTAAGAACTGGGAGACATGCTGAAGTCCCTGTTTTGCCGCCAAATTTTTAAAGTCCTCAGCCACGTTATCTAGTCTCTTCATGTCTTCACCCCACAGCTATAGAACAAGAGTAACAGTAGTTTCTGTTGCATAGGGATCTTGTCAGGATAAATATATTTAGGATTTTAAGTGTTTCAGTATTACACAAACGGCAGACAATGCAAGCATAGTGTAGGGAATCATAAAGTAAGACACACTAAAAGCATAGTGGTAAAGACTGTTAGACTAGTTATACAAGACAATTAAACATATAAGGCAGAAGCGTAAAAGGGAAGCAATGAAGAACTCCAGACATTATAGTGAAATGAAAAAGCATAGTCTTAAATAAAGATACCAGGCAAGTAAAAATAGATTATAAAACCAGTGCCCTCTGAAGTTATAGAAGGGTAAACAGGGGAGGAATACAGAAGGATTGCACAATATGACCATCCAACAACAATTTTTTTAAAAAGCACGCTTAATGAAAGAGATTGACAGGAGAGCATGATTCTCACAACTAAAAATCTGCGATAAAAACAGTGTCATTACAAACTTATGTGCATTCAAATGTACAAACGGTGTTTTTTAAAAACTTACGATTCTTGGTTCAAGTTAGCAATGGTTTATAGCAATAGTTATGTAAGCTTTGACTATAAGTTCACAAGTTTGTGTGAACAATTTCGTTTATATATTTATTCATAAAGTAAATCCTTACGTTTTACTTTGTTACTTCTGATAGTACATCAGACCACATTTATAGAAATAATTAACTAGTGAACTTGTCATAAAACTATGTAACAAGGTAACTTACTGCCTGCAATACATAAATAAATAAAAACAGGACAAGTCAGGATGTACAGGTTAGGAGTGTTCACTGAAAATATTTCATAAAATTGTCAAACTAACATCTAGCCCATATCCATAAATTTATTTTCCTTTTCTATAGTCAACAGAGCATTTCTTATTAATTTCCTTTAGGAAGGCTGAATTATTATCACAATAAAATATTCCCTAAAGACCCTGTTCAATTATAAAGTAGCAGACAAAAGGGCAAAACAAGCATTAATGGGGACACTAAGTTTAAATCAAAGGAGACATGCCATTATTCTTTGGTCCCTACATACTGTAGAAATAGGTACATTAGGCAGATTAGACAATTAATGTGTAAAACAGAATACTAGTCTTTAACTGTCTTTTGTGTGGTTCAAGCATTTGAGACCATCCTTTCAAAATGTATTTTAAAAAGAACTTTAGAGTAGCCATGCCAAATCACTAACCTTAAATATGATGGAAACTAAACTTGTAAAAATATATGAAGCAATATCAGATGGGACTGAGTTATAAAAACTATAGAAAGGGAAGGGATCCTTAATGGAAAAGCATAGAGAAGGGTAGAAAGGTGCATGCATTTTCTGTTATCCTCCCACCCAATAGAAGGGAAATCAAAGAAAGCATACAATTGAAAAGAAAATTGATACAGACATTATCATGAAATGAACACTGCCAAATTGCCTACATCCTATTGACTGATTAATCCAGGAGAAATTTCTTTCTGTCACAGATGATAAAACATTTTAAATATCAATAATTCAACAAAAACTTGTTACAAGCAATAAAAACCACATTTCACTTGCTGTCTTCATACTTAACTCATTTTTGTGACGCTATATGATTCATTGCAATCCAAAAGTCTCAAAGGGCTTCATGAATGTGAGAAAAACGTCTTAAAAAATGAGAAAAAATTAATAAACAGTGGGGAAATTACCTAACTTGTTTATCATGATTACAGGAAGTACTTTAGCTGATTGCTTGTAATTGTTTTGTTGTTGTTAACATTAATACCCAACTCCAATCCAAGTTTTTCAATCATCACCTCTTGGCACTTTTTTTTTTACTACTGTGAAAGGATGAAAAATACATTGAAAAATCATGCATTTGATTTTGCCCAATTTTAAGAGAAGAATTACCAGTAAATCTTTTATATGATCTTTATATATGATCTAAATTATGAGAGTAGCTTTTACAGAATGTGGTAGAAGCTGAAATAAGAAAACTGCTGAAAAAATTATTCTCTGCCAGGAATATTCAACATTAAAATAGGTCATTAAAAGATTCCAAAAGTAGAAGGTTTATTTCACTAAAGGATATATACAAACACAATGTACAAAATAAGTATCAAACTGCTTTGTCAGTGAAATTAAACTTCGCAATATTTTTTCAGTTGCGTACTTTTATCCTGCAATTACAGAATACATCCTGCTCAATTACAGAAGAGGAGGCTTTTATCTATTAGCAAACAGTATGCTTTCCTTCATTATATTAACTTCATAATACTTTCTTGCTTGTGGTATCAGAGGTATCCGAGAGAAAGAGACGCAGACTGGATTGTAGAGGGAAATCCTTCCTCTCTTCTGTGTATTACAGAATAGTAATGCAGCTAGCACCAGTGACTAAAACTGGTGCTCAAAACCATCTCTGATGCCCAAAAAAATCAGAGAGACTCCGTGGATTAGGAAAGGCATTACCCAGCTGAAGGGAGAGAGTCTCTAAGCACAAGGTACCATAACTACTCCAAAACTGGGATCTTGGTCCTTGCATAAAGGAATTAACTGTTCGCTTCCTTCAACTGCAGAACTCCCTAGAAAACTTGGTGACAGGAATTTTAGGTCTTCATTTGATTCAAATGAAACATTTTCACATGGGAGGAATGGACTTAAACACTTGCGGTTTCTATTTTACGTGAAATAGCAAATTATTCATATTGTGTGGGAGTGTAGGGAACCTTCCTCAATGCTGAGCCTGTCAAACACAATTTATTTGCATTCACATTTTTACAAAGAGATTTATGATTTTTCAGAAGGTTTTACAGGTAACAGGATAAAAGATGAAGGAGGGAGGTAGTGGGACAAAAATGTGAGAGACTCACAAATATAACTATTTGGTAATATCATAAAACACATGGATCAATGACGATTTGAGGAATGCCAGAGAATCATTCTATTATCTGCCAAATTGGACAAACCAGTCATGTCTAAGGTCTTTTTTGATTCAAAGGTAGTATATAATATTTATGCTTATTGTATTAAAATTATAACGGAAATCACAACGAATTAAAGCTCTCTGTAGGATATAAACCCATATCTAAGCCTTTACTGACATGGGAAATTAAGTTCCAGTGTGAAGCACATAAATATTTGAAGAGCAGCAGGTCAGCCAATAAGTAATTAAAAATATTTAATAGCACACAACACTTCTCACCTCAGAGATTACAGAGTCTAACGCAGCTTTCAGACTGAAAGAACTTTGGGGTGTGGGGGGGGTGAGAGTCAGAGAGCACACAAATGTGCAGGAATCTGGAGGAAAGATATACAGCTCTAATTTTCAAAAATATTGAAAATGCCGATTCAGTTGGAAAGCAACAATTTTAATGACTACTTTGAAATAATTATATTAAACTAAACATTTCCCCCAGAGGACCAGTTACGTCACTTTGTAAGAAATGTACAAGCACTATTATTTAGTCACGTAGCTATGACCTCATTCATTACCCACTGCTACGGAAACAATTTTGTGTAACCTGAATCTCATGACTCCCTTGCATAGATGATTAAGTAGACAAAAGTTTTTAAACCTAAAAGAAGAAAAATTCCTTGTAGATAAATTTCTTTTAGGTAACATACATTATTTTGGTTCACTTCCCAGACACTAAATATCAGCATCCAAATTATCCAAAGTCAGTACTTGTAGACTACAAATACAGCAGCTGGCACATTTCTGATGCAAAGAAACATACACAGTTCCTGCAAATTCACAGATACTGACTGAAATCTAAGGCAGAGAGGAAAGCTAAATTTTTGACTTGCATACTATAGCTCCATTAATTTTTATTCGTGCCATATAGAATGAGAACAAGCTCAGTGAGTTCTCTTTAACTTTCCTAACCTCATCATTTTAAATAACAGGGATAACTTTAACTGGCACAGAGATGATCTCCTCCTCTTGTGGGTGTACAAGTGACGCACTGCTAGGAATTGATGCGTGACTGTGACATTGAACATAGCCTTTGTAAGCCATCAGAAGTTGGACTACCGGAAAATAAAAATACGTGGTGTCCATTCTTAGCTCTCATAACACAAAGAATTATATCTAAGTCTTCTTGCTCATGGCAGGACTGAATCTGCCTGTACCAAGACTTGTAGATGAAGCTCCTACTCTGAGAGGTCATTCTCTAAATGAGAGCAGCAACTCTTTGAAGTTCCTCAGAGGCCTGGATTGTTAGAAGCAGCCCTGGCAGTGTTGCATTAGTAGCAGCGGGCAAGTGAGGTGCTTAAAGGCAGACATTGTTCTGTCTCATGAGTCCACAGTTTTTGGCTCCAAGATTTATCAAACCAGCAAATACTGCATATGTCACAAAAACATGTTACCTCTGAATACTCACTCTTTCTACAAATTATCCATGATACAGCAAGCAGTTATTGTCTACTGATAAGGAAAGATACAAACAGAGGTGAGAGGATAGATCAATTTAAATTGTTACCTCTTTTTCTGAGGTTAAATAATAGTAAGAAAGAAATTAAAGGATAACAATTGTTAAGTCATCACAGAGTACTGAGCTTTAATTTGCTGAACCTTCAGGGGAACAGAAGTTGTTGACAATGATCAATAATAAAGTTACTGCTACTATAGAAATTTCTGACTTGAAAAGAGGTGGAAATCAACCATGCCCTTTGTTTATATCGTGCAATTTTGTGACAATCTGGTAACTTTATTACAGGGCCTAGAACTCCATTTTTTCCTTTTAGATTTTATATAAATTATTCTGGTAAAAGAGTTTGCAGCAGCATAAAGATCAAACAGCTCATCAAAGCAGGCTGTCACACTTTACACTATTCACAAACTGTGTTTTACAGAACCTACTCATCAGCCTGAAGCTTTAGAGTCTTTCTCCATTTACAGTGCTGCATAATTACCTCACACAGCTTCCCAAGATGCAGGTGTCCCCCATAATTTATCTGTGAATGAGAGTCATTGACAATCCCATCCAAGTATCACATGAAGTTAAAAATTTTACCTTTACTACTTCTTAAAAGAAAAAAGGGCTTAATTAAGCCCCAGTAAAGAAAAAACAAGTACTGATTTGTACATCAGTAATTCACAGCTTCCAAATATCTGACTCTAGTTTATTCAGTAACAAGACACTGAAGTAATACATATAACTAGAAGACGCGTTTGAGAAACACACTTCGAGAAATAAATATATCTCTGTATTTTAGATTTATCTCACGGAAATCAGAACAAAAGGCATGAATTGTAAGATCAGCTTTATTTTCTAGTGTAAAAGTATGACTTTTATCCTCACAAACTAGTATAGCAAGGGAAACAGGATCTCCAGGTTAAAGGCAGAAGTCACATGTAACATGATTCCCATTTTGCCTGCAGATACACAGCTCTAAGAAGGGTATTCAAGGATATTTTTCTTCCTGGTCACTCTCTAAATCCTCACTGTCACCATGGGATGCACCGTGCATCATTCAAGTGCTTGATTTTATTAACACTTGTAAAAGTGCTCAATATACTGTAAGTGATGTGTAATACTTAAATAGTTTTACTTTCGATTACAGATGATGCCCATATTGGCAACCATTACTGCCTTGTTTTACCAGCTAAAAGCATCTAGTGGTCCTCACCCTAGGCTGCAAAAGATTTCCGCTGAATAAAATTAACTTCCTGTGAAGAAGGAAGCTTCTTCCTTAAGACTAAGTCATATATCAGATTTTTGTACTGTGCTGTTTTAATAAAACTTGACTTCAAATCTATTTTAAAGGGCACTCTGTGGAAACAAAGTCTCCTTGTTATTGATTAGATCAATAGAAAGAGCTGTAAAAATTCAAATGAAAAAATGTTACCTTAATTGAGTTTTCATTTTTTTCAGGATTCAAAAATGATAAAACAATTTTATTTCATCTAAAAACTCACCACTATTGCCATATGAATTTAAGTTGGAATCACTCAGTTCCACAGAAATCTTTTCCTGTACTGATTTCTGCTCACGCAGATAACCACGGGAGTAACAGCAAGCTATAAACAAAGCAAACTTTCCAAACTCTACTTCCATTTTTATAAAGCAAAGAGTGTTTTACACAAAGTTCCAAGCAATTACCCAAAACAGAGGCTAGTGCAAAAAAAACCCACCCAGCAAATCAGTAATTAAGCTATTTTCCTTTCTATCAGCTTTTTTCCTAAAGCTATTAGCTTTGTCCATCACATGCACCAACAAACCTGCAAATCTTTAGTGCGTCTACAGGTCAGAAAGCGATCTTTGTGAGCTGCTATTTAAGAGCACACCACCTCATTAATTCTCTTGCTCTATGATCTCCAGCAACATCTTTGCAGGTATGGTGCTAAATGCAGTTTCCCCTTTGTCTCAAGAAATTTACAAAACCAGATACAATTCAAACAGAACGGGGGAGTGAATGACTGGGCCCTCACGCTCCTGCCTCTCAGAACTCTACTCTCCCCAGAAAGGTCCTAGGCATTTTTGCCATTACGATCAGTTCTAGCAGCTGTTAGCGTATGAAAGCAAACCCTGTGAAAGTCTGTAGTGTCTTTTTTAAACACAATTCCAGTCAGAAGAGGAAAAAAAAGGAGCCTGAATTTCGCTACTAGCCATCTCTCTGCATACTACCATCTCTGTAGGGATTATAACCTAGAAAAAGTTATCGTAAATGTTGCGAAGCACCATGTGAAACTAAGTTCATAATGATACCAATTTGTCCAGAACTATGGAAATACAGACAGAAAGCCAGTAGTTCCTCTGACTGGGTTTGGGTTGACGGCAAGTTGAATATGAATCAACAGTCTGCCCTGGCAGCCAAAAGGGCAGGGCATGTCCTGGGGTGCATGAAGCACAGCATAGCTAGCCGGTCAAGGCAGGTAATTGTCCCGCTCTACACTGCACTGGCACGGCCCCACCTCGAGTACTGTGTGCAGTTTTGGGCGCCTCAATACAAGAAGGACATCAAACTATTAGGGTGTGTCCAGAGCAGGGCCACCAGGATGGTGAAAGGTCTCAAGGGCAAGACTTTTGAGGAGTGGCTGAGGTCACTTGGTGTGTTCAGCTTGGAGAAGAGAAGGCTGAGGGGTGACCTCATCACAGTCTACAACTTCCTCAAGGGGGGGCAGCGGAGGTGAAGGTGCTGATCTTCTCTCTCTGGTGACCAGCAGTAGGACACAAGGAAATGGAATGAAGCTGCATCAGGGGAAGTTCAGACTGGACATTAGGAGAAGGTTCTTCACTGAGAGGGTGATCGGTCACTGGAACAGCCTCCCCAGGGAAGTGGTCACAGCACCAAGCCTGTCAGAGTTCGAGGAGCATCTGGACGATGCTCTTAATCATACGATTTATTGTTAGGTAGTCCTGCGAGGAGCAGGGAGTTGGACTCAATGATCCTTATGGGTCCCTCCAAACTTGAGACATTCTACAATTCTATGATTCCATGAATAATCTCCTAATCTTCAATCTAAACCTGCCTGTTCCTAAAGCTAACCTTTCTTAAACATTTCTAATCTTTATACACCCATGACCTCTGACCCTGTTAAGATGTTTATCCTAATACAGCAGTGATTGGGAAAGAAGCCTCTGAGCTTCCAATTAGTTCAGTAGAAGGTTTCTAGTGACAAAGAAAAATATGCTAGAAGACAAGATCTATGATCTAAGCCATTTATTCAGGAGATGGGGAGGTATCATCCTTCTTAATTTTGTACTTTCTATTTGCTTTATTTGGGGGTAGGGTTTTTTGAGGTTTTCTCTGTTTTTTTTTTCCTTTCCCCCCTCCCCCCAGTTCAATACATAACAGTTTGTCATTGGGTGTCCGCAACTTTGGCTCAGAGCCTCCACTTTCTTCCTGAGTATCTTCTACTATTGCTATTGATTGTGGTGGCACTGAGTACTGAAAAGATGATCAGCAGCAGCACACATCCTTCTGGATGAAACTCCGCCAGCTTCCTGGGGTGACAGCAGATGTTTTTGTTATTCCTCATGTCTTGTAGGAGCCAATACTAACCCAGGGAAGGAGCCAAAAACTGAAAGCAAGACTGACAGCAGGAATAATATTACGGTCCAATGGGCACTGAGGTCACCATTTAACTAAATAAGGCATTCATGGGAAGATACACGCCAAATTACCAAAATGGTTACATAGCCTTTCAGCTTGCTGGAAAGACTTCTTTTTTTTTTTTTTTTTTTTGGTAAAACAAAATAAAAAAGTAATTGTAATAAAAAAATACCATTAGGCAGGGTTCTAAACCCAGTAGTGTGTTTGGCAAGGCTACTGCAACTGGGACACTGGAATAATAAAAGCTACCAGATACAGTAATCAGACTCCAGAAGGAGGATGAAAGTTGC